>NC_066579.1:40645234-40882734 GCF_024323335.1 Lathyrus oleraceus | reverse complement strand
TGTCATAATAAAAAAGAAGGGAAAAGAGACACAATAATATCTAAGATAAAATTTAAGCATTAAACCACACACAAACGATGTTTAAATCTTACACCACAAATAACCAGATAAGTCATGCAAATTAGAAACTAGGGATGATAAAAACAGAATAAAAACATAACAAAGTCATAAAACACCATAAGATAGCCAATTACTGATTGTTGTTCCCATCATTAGATCCACCACCTGGATAGCCACCACCTTGATAACCACCACCTTGATAACTACTACCTTGAAAGCCAGCTTGAGACAACTCCCAACGATCCATTCTCGACGATAAATGACCAATCTCGGTCATAACATCCGTGCAAAATCCTTGTAGATAGTCCATTATCATTTGATTGGAAGGTTGATCTGGTTGAGTTTCTGTAGGCGGGTTAAACTCATCATCATTGTTGGCTTCTTGTTGAGGTTCTTCATCTTCATTATCCAGGTATTTTATCTCATGAGTCCGAGGATTGTAAATGACTCCCATCTTCCTATTTGTCTGTTTGATACTAATCATAAAAGAAGGTTTTTCCATTGAAAAACACAACTCACTTTCCAGATTAATGTTGAAATGTCGGAAAATCTTGGTCAATAGGTGAGCATATGGTAGACCCTCGGCATGCTCGTCATGATACATCATATGAGATAGGATCGAATGTCCCAATCAACATGGAAGTGAGTTTTGATGGAATAGAGGAGCATCATTTCTGGATCTGTTATAGTGCAGTGATTGGAAAATCTCGGCACAACAACATATACCAGAAAATAGTGTAACATCCTATCATCAATAGAAAACTTTGCTGGGGACCAGTAGACACGCTCCAGGTTATCTCCTCCAAAACTCTTCTTCCTCTTGTTATAAAATTGATGTTCGGACAACCAACTTAAACTATAGTAAAAAACATGTTTGCTATAGTTTTCCCATGGAGCAATTGTCCCCACAAATTTATGACCACCAGGAGGGATTTCAAAAATAGCACAAATATCAGATGCAGTTAAGGAGATTAGGACTTCATTCACCACAGATGTTAATTTCCCTTTCTTCTTTACCATATTGGAGTAGAACACCTTAACCAATTCAGGGTAAAAATTTAAATGGCAACCAATTAGGTCACTCAAACCCAATTCCTGAAAGACACTAGGAAAGGTAAACACTTCCTCAGGAAAAGTATCAAAAGTGCTATACTTAGGCTTCATGATTTTATTTTGGAAAAAGAAAGTTTCATACCTTTCCTGTTGACTTCTTATAGTGAAAAGCCTTGATAAATCAAGGGAGCCTCTAGAAGAAGAAGCTTTGCCTTTGCCTTTGCCTTTGGATGATAGTTGAGATGCCATGAAAAAATGCTTCGAGAGAGAAATAAAAGATGAAGCAAAAACCATTTGAAGAGAAGTGTATAGGCATGTGAATGTTGAATGTTGTTTGAGGAGAGAAGTGGCTTTATGGTGGTGGTGGATTGTAGTAATGAGAAACAAGTAGTTGGACCAAGAAAATTAAAAGCAATGAAAGAAAAAATAAAGTGACATAAAGAGAGGGAATATATTGGTAAATGACATTTACTAGAGAATAGGAAAAGGAGAAAGAATAGGAGAAAAAGAGGAAAATGACAAAATAATAGTAAATGCAATAGGAAAATTGTATCATTAAAATCAGAAATCACATGGCCATAATTAAATAAAGTGTGGAAGAGAATCATGCGCATGTTGACCAAATAAAACAAAAATTTTAATGGATCAATCGATTGACATGCAAGACCAATCGATTGGTTATGTAAAAAAGTTGAAAAATAACGAAGACCAATCAATTGATGTGGGAGATACAATTGATTGGTTGAAAACAAATTTATAAAAAATAAATAAGGAACCACCCGATTGACTCAACCATGTAATCGATTGTAGAAACTTTTTGTAAAATGAAATTTGAGAAATTAAGAGGGACCAATCGATTGACACCCTACCATCAATCGATTGACACCAAATTTTCTTTGACAAATACTTAAATTAACACATAAACAAGCACACTTATCATAACAAAAACATTTTAATAGTTGTAAATAATTAATTACTAAATATTAAAAGAAAGAGTGCACCTTTTAAATTTTGATGAGTTATATATCACACTCATCTAGAATCCCAAGTTCCCTTCGAATTTTGTAAAACGGTTCTCGCGCCAAAGGTTTTGTGAAGATGTCGACAAGTTGATTATGAGTATCCATAAATGTGACTTCGACATTTCCTTGAAGCACATGATCACGAAGAAAATGATGTTGAATATCAATATGTTTGGTTCTTAAGTGCATGACCGAATTCTTTGTAATGTTTATCGCACTTATGTTGTCACAAAGAAGAGGAATGCATCCAAGATCGAGTCTGTAGTCACGAAGTTGTTGCTTAAGCCAAGGTATTTGAGCGCAACAGCTACCTGCTGCTATGTATTCCGCTTCGGCTGTGCTTAGAGCAATACATGCTTGTTTCTTGCAAGCCCACGATACTAATGCATTTCCAAGGATGTGACATGTACCACTAGTACTTTTTCGATCAGTTTTACATCCTGCATAGTCAGCATCAGAATAACTAACTAATTTGCAAATACTACCTTTAGGATACCATAGGCCGACATTTGTTGTTCCCTTGAGATACTTGATGATCCTTTTAACAACGGTGATATGTGATTCTTTTGGATTTGCTTGAAAACGAGCACAAAGACACACACTAAACATAATATCAGGACGGCTTGCCGTTAAATAAAGTAAGGAACCAATCATACCTCGATACTTTGTCATATCAATCGAAACAACTGATTCATCTTGATCAACATAAGATCCGAATCCCATCTGAGTAGACATTGCCTTGAAATTATCCATGTCGAATCTTTTTAACAACTCTTTGCAGTACTTTGATTGGTTGATGAAGATGCCATCCTTCAGTTGCTTAATTTGAAGTCCAAGAAAATAATTTATTTTACCCATCATGGACATCTCGAATTCTCCTTGCATCATTGATGAAAATTCTTCACACATGTCTTTGTTTGTTGAGTCGAATATGATGTCTTCAACGTAGACTTGAACCAATAAAGTGTTACCTTTAATTTTCTTAATAAATAGGGTTTTATCAATTTTACCTTTTTCAATTCCCTTTTCACAAAGAAAGTTGTTGAGACGATCATACCATGCTCTAGGTGCTTGCTTTAGGCCATAAAGAGCTTTCCTCAATTTGAAAACATGTGAAGGATTTTTGAAGTCTTCAAAGCCCAGGGGTTGTTTGACATAGACTTCTTCATTGATGTAGCCATTCAAGAATGCGCTCTTGAAATCCATTTGAAATAATTGAAAATTTAATGAACATGCATAAGCAAGTAATAAATGCCTTCCTCTTGATTGTATCCTTGGGCCACCGATCTTGCTTTGTTTCGAACAATTATACCATTCTCATCAAGCTTGTTCTTAAACACCCATCTGGTACCGATGATGTGTTTATCACTTGGCCTAGGGACAAGTTCCCAAACTTGATTCCTTTTGAATTAGTTTAACTCTTCTTGCATAGCAATTATCCATTGGTCGTCACTTAAGGCTTCATCAACCTTAGAAGGTTCAATTTGTGAAACAAAAGCTATATTAAGCATGCATCTTTGATATTTAATCTAGTTGCAACGCCTTGACTGATATCACCAATGACTTTATCAATTGGATGATCCCAATGAGTTCTCCATTCCTTAGATAAATCATTATCATTTGCTTCTTGCTCGTCTTGATGTTTTGGTTGATCACCATTGTTTCCATTTGAAGTATCTATTTGAGAGACTTCTACAATATTATCATCATCACCACACAAAACAATATCCTCCTTGGAGGGGTTAGATTCATCGAAAGTAACATGCATTGATTCTTCAATTTTTAAAGTTCTTTTATTATATATTCTAAAATCTTTACTAGTAAGAGAATATCCAAGAAATATACCTTCATCGGACTTCTCGTCGAACTTACCTAGATTGTCTTTGTCATTGTTGAGGAAAAAGCATTTGCATCCAAAAATATGAAAGTAAGATATGTTGGGTTTCCTTCCTTTGAAGAGTTCATAAGGAGTCTTTTTCAAGATAGGTCTAATAATAATTCTATTACTTACATAGTATGCCATGCTTACTGCATCTGCCCAAAAGTACTTTGGAAGATTTGAGTCGCTTAGTGTCGCATCCGCGAAAAACAACCGGCGGGCTAAAACAAAACAACACAGAGCCGCCACCGTGCGTTATTTATCCCAAAAGAGGGAAAGGAAACGCTCGAAGTAAACCTGGAAAAGACATGGTCTCGCGACCAAAGAGAAAGGGTACGGGAGTCGGTTATGCGAAGGGAAGGTATTAGCACCCCTACGCATCCGTAGTACTCTACGGGATCCACGCTCTAAAAGAAAGAAAAGGTTGCTAAAACAAACAGACATCACACACACACTGAAACAACACAGATGGGAAAAGGGGGAAGAGGGCTCGCTAGGACATTGCATCATATGCCTACGTATCTCGTCTGGAACGAGAATCAGAGCTGCCGTAGTTCGGCTCACGCACGCCAAACTAGACACACACAAACACAGGCAAACTTGGAACCCGAATGCCAATCGCTGGACTTACATCGGCTTCCGAACCAAACAAACACAATCAGGATACGGACAACCAATCGCTGGGCTTACATCCATATCCTAACACACAAAAGGGTTAACAAGCAAACACACACAAAAAGAAAAAAAAGTGCCCGGAGAGACCTCGCACGGTCTCCTGCCTACGTACCTCATCTGGTATGAGGATCAGGGCGACGTAGTTCCCCTGAACGGGAAAGAAATTCTAACCAGATACAAAGGGAGACACACTACTAGGGAGCTGGACTCGAGCCTAGGTGTTATCATGCATCATTGCCCTATGTTAAGGTTTCTACCTACTTGCACAATAGCAAGCTAATCCTAACCAGGAAGAAGCAAAGCATGCAAGCATAAACAAAGCAAATCAAACATTCACAGTTAGCACATGTAACACCCCGATAATAATAAAATAATTATTTAAATTGAGTTAATAATATATTTATTAATTTAATTAAATAATTGGAAATTTTATTATTATTATTATTATTGGATTATTATTATTATTGGAAAATATATATAAGTTGGAAAGAAGGAAAAGAGCCCATTTGGAGTAAAAAGGTTTTTACGTGAAAAGCAGAGAAGCGATCGTGAAAGAGGAAAAGGGCAAAGAGGCAGAGCAAGAGGAAGAAGGTTGGAGAAGAGAAGAGCTTGGAGCTTAAAGATTCGCCGGATTAACTCAGGTAAGCGGGGTTTATCGTCGATTAATGGGTATTATGGGATAATATGTAATGGGTAGTGATAATCCGTTGATTTGACCCTAATTGGGATTGTTGATGCTGAAGAATTATGTTGGATAAATTGTATTTAGACTGTAATCGAATCTGTGGTTGGGTTAGTTGTGAAATTCCGAACGTATAGCTTTTTACGGGATTGGAATCGGAGGTCCGGAAGTCCTCCAACGGCGGAAAATGCGGAGAATTCTGCATTCTGCTTTGTGTTAGCGCAGGACTGCTGTTTTGTCTGCGTTAACCGGTTAACCCAGGGTGTTAACCGGTTAACACTGTTGCGAATTGTGAAATTAGTGCTGTTTTGCCTGCGTTAACCGGTTAACCCAGGGTGTTAACCGGTTAACACTGTTGCGTTTTGACAGAAAGTGTGTTTGTGCTGCGTTAACCGGTTAACCCAGGGCGTTAACCGGTTAACACTGTTGAAAAGTGGGAAAATGGACATTTTAATGTTGTGTACATAATTGATGTTTGGCCTATAGTGGCGTATGATGTGATAGGGATTAATTCCCGCTATTTTGAGCAGTATAGGTATTAGTAGAGTGTGCTAATACTGTGGTTGATTATTTAACCTGATAGGATGTTTTGATACATGTGTTGATGATGGTTGATGGTATGCAAAATGTTGTGAAATGTACATGTTATGTATGAAATTGTGAATGAACTGTTGTATGGCTTAGAGTGTAAGCCTAATGTCCATTGTGGATTTTGTTGTTGATGTTGCATTGCTAGATGATTAGCATGCATATTGTGGCCTTTAGGGTGGTAGCTAATTCCCATGGTGAGGAATTAGTGAGTTTGTCATTTTGGACTGTTGTTGATTGTTTGCATGCTAGGTGATTAGTGTGCATAGCATGGCCCATTTGGGGTGGTAGCTAATTTCCATGGTGAGGAATTAGTGAGTGAGTCACTAGGTCTCAAATGAGTGGGACTAGTGGGCTTGGTAGCCGTGCCTGGATTTGGACGGTGAGGTGAGCTATATGTTCACAAATAGTCGGTACCGCATGCATGGAGTCTCATTGCATAATTGATGTATGGCGTATAATATGAATGGATGTATTCCAGTATTATACGTATGTTGTGAGTTGTGTGTTGTGTTGATGTTGAGTATAATTGAGTTGATATTGCTGTTGCTGAATGTGTAATCTGATTTGGGTGATGAAATGTGTTAATTACTTAGCATTACATGATATTTTATAATGCTTATTATATCGATTGAGGAACTCACCCTTACACTATTTTTCAGGTAACGAGCAATGAGTTGAGTAGAAGCTAATGCTTGGAGTCTAGTGTAGTCTCCTTAGTGGGTCGTGCTCTGATAGATGTAACATCGGGATGGGATGTTTTAACTTGTTTTAAATGTTTTATTGTTGGTTGTGAACCATTTTACATGAATGATGAGATTTATATCCGCTGCGTTTTATGCAAATGTTATGTTTTGAATTAATAAAAGAGCATGACCGTTATATTGTTGAATGTTGTGCAGTGTTTGTGTGTGACACCCTTAACTGCATAATTACTCTGAGTTTTATATGTTGTTTTAATTAAATATTTGGGGTATCTTAGAAGGGTGTTACATTAGTGGTATCAGAGCATAGTCGGTCGAGTCGAGTCGTAATTATTTTGTTCCCCTGTACGGGATAGGTGTTGTGTAACCCTATCAGTACTTATTGTTTTAGCTTGTTGGGTTTTCAGAATAGAGATGGCTGGAAGAGGTAGAGATGATGCTGCGATTGCTGAGGCTCTGGGTATGCTAGCTGGAGTACTTGGAGGGAATCCGAATGTTGTGGGAATGGGAGCTGCTCGTCAACTGAGTGAGTTCCAGAAGAACAATCCTCCAATGTTCAAGGGAGCATACGATCCAGATGGCGCTCAGAAGTGGTTGAAGGAGATCGAGAGAATCTTCCGAGTAACTGAGTGTGCCGATAACCAGAAGTTCAGGTTCGGTACGCATATGCTGTCAGAGGAAGCTGATGATTGGTGGGTTGCTACCCGCACTGAGTTGGAATCTGCTGGAAATGTTGAGATCACTTGGGCTGTGTTCAGAGAGAGATTCCTGAGGAAGTACTTTCCAGAGGATGTCAGAGGAAAGAAAGAGATAGAGTTCTTAGAGTTGAAGCAGGGTAACAAGTCTGTTACTGAGTATGCTGCTAAGTTCACAGAGCTGTCAAAGTATTATACTCCCTATAATGAGGCTGCTGGAGAATTTTCGAAATGTGTGAAGTTTGAGAACGGGTTGTGTCCCGAGATCAAACAGGCTATTGGATATCAGCGGATCAGAGTGTTTTCTGACTTGGTTGACTGTTGCAGGATTTTTGAACAGGATTCCAAAGCCAGAGCAGAGAGCTATCAGCAAAGGGTTGATAGAAGAGGCAAGAATCAGAATGATCGTGGGAAACCGTATGCAGCTGGCAAAGGTTTCCAGAGTCAGAGTGGGATGAAGAGGCCTAGTGGGGGAGACTCTAGTGCTCCTGCCAAGTGTTACAGATGTGGTCAGGCTGGACATCGTATCCATGAGTGTACCAGTGCTGAGAAGAAATGTTTCAAGTGTGGCAAAGGTGGTCATTTGGCTGCAGAGTGCCGGTTGAAGACTGTGACTTGCTTCAACTGTGGAGAGGTGGGTCATATCAGTCCACAGTGTCCTAAGCCGAAGAAAGAGAATCAGTCAGGAGGCAAGGTCTTTGCTTTATCGGGTTCTGAGACTTTTGCAGATGATCGTTTGATCCGAGGTACGTGTTATATTAATGGCTTTCCTCTTGTAGCTATTATTGACACCGGTGCTACTCATTCCTTTATATCTTTGGATTGTGCTGTGAAACTTAAGTTAGAGATATCTGAGATGCATGGTAGTATGGTGATTGATACTCCTGCGAAGGGTTCAGTGACTACTACTTCAGTTTGTTTGAATTGTCCTTTGAGTATTTTTGGTCGAGACTTCGGGATAGACCTTGTGTGTCTTCCACTTGTGCAGATTGACATTATCTTGGGTATGAACTGGTTGGTGTTTAACCGAGTTTCTATCAATTGTTTTGATAAGACTGTGATATTTCCTGAGATTGAGGAAGGAAAGAGTTTGTTTCTATCAGCAAGGCAGGTGAATGAGGAAGTAGCAGATGGGGCAGAATTGTTTATGCTGTTAGCGACTTTAGAGACTAAAGATAAACTGGTGATTGGCGATCTAGCTGTGGTGTGTGATTTTCCTGACGTGTTTCCAGAAGAAGTGAATGAATTACCGCCAGAGCGTGAAGTTGAGTTCTCGATTGATTTGGTACCTGGTACTAGACCGATATCGATGGCTCCGTATCGTATGTCTGCTATTGAGTTAGCTGAATTGAAGAGTCAGCTGGAAGATCTGTTGGATAAGAAATTTATTCGTCCGAGTGTGTCACCGTGGGGTGCACCAGTGTTATTGGTTAAGAAGAAAGAAGGTACTATGAGGTTGTGTGTGGACTACAGGCAACTGAATAAAGTGACGATCAAGAATCGGTATCCTTTGCCGAGGATTGATGATTTGATGGATCAGTTGGTTGGTGCGAGTGTGTTCAGCAAGATAGATTTGAGATCTGGGTATCATCAGATACGTGTGAAAACTGAGGATATTCAGAAGACTGCTTTCAGAACAAGGTATGGACATTATGAGTATTCTGTAATGCCTTTTGGTGTGACTAATGCGCCTGGAGTATTTATGGAGTATATGAATAGGATTTTCCATCCGTACCTAGACAAGTTTGTTGTGGTGTTTATTGATGACATTTTGGTGTATTCGAAATCTGAAGAAGAGCATGCTGAGCATTTGAGAGTGGTTTTAGGAGTTCTACGAGAAAAGAAGTTATTTGCTAAACTGTCTAAGTGTGAATTTTGGTTAGAAGAGGTTAGTTTTCTTGGTCATGTGATTTCAAGAGGTGGTGTTGCTGTTGATCCTTCTAAGATAGAAGCAGTGTCTAAGTGGGAAGCTCCGAAGTCTGTTGCTGAGATTCGAAGTTTTCTTGGTTTGGCTGGTTATTATAGGAAGTTCATTGAGGGATTTTCTAAGTTGGCGTTACCGTTGACGATGTTGACTAGAAAGGGGCAAGCGTTTGTTTGGGACTCAAAATGTGAAGAAGGTTTCCAAGAGTTAAAGAGAAGGTTAACTACTGCTCCTATTCTGATATTACCGAGTTCGTCGGAATCATTTGAGGTTTACTGTGATGCTTCATTGTTGGGTTTGGGTGGTGTGTTGATGCAGAATAAGCAGGTTATAGCTTATGCTTCGAGACAACTGAGGGTTCATGAGAGGAACTATCCGACACACGATTTAGAGTTGGCAGCTGTGGTATTTGTTCTGAAATTATGGAGGCATTACTTGTATGGGTCAAGATTTGAGGTTTTCAGTGACCATAAAAGTTTAAAGTATTTGTTTGATCAGAAAGAGCTGAATATGAGACAGAGGAGATGGTTAGAGTTTCTGAAAGATTATGACTTTGGTTTGAATTACCATCCGGGTAAAGCAAACGTAGTGGCTGATGCATTGAGTCGGAAATCATTGCATATGTCTATGTTAATGGTTAGAGAATGGGATTTAATTGAGAAGTTTAGAGACTTGAGTTTGGTGTGTGAGAGTACTCACAACAGTGTTAAATTGGGAATGTTGAAATTAACGAGTGGTATTCTGGATGAGATTAGAGAGGGTCAGAAATCCGATATGCTTTTGGTTGATAAGTTGACTTTAGTGAATCAAGGTCAAGGTGGTGAATTCAGAGTTGATGAGAATGGTGTTTTGAAATTTGGCAATCGGGTGTGTATTCCGGACGTTACCGAACTTAAGAAGAGTATTCTTGAGGAAGGACATCGTAGTGGCCTGAGTATTCATCCGGGAGCTACGAAGATGTATCATGATTTGAAAAAGTTATTTTGGTGGCCGGGAATGAAGAAAGAAATTGCGAGTTTTGTTTATTCCTGTTTGACTTGTCAGAAGTCAAAGATTGAGCATCAGAAGCCGTCTGGGCTAATGCAACCGTTGACTATTCCAGAGTGGAAGTGGGATAGTATCAGTATGGATTTTGTATCTGGTTTGCCAAGGACAATTAAGAATTTTGAAGCCATTTGGGTGATTGTTGACAGATTGACAAAGTCGGCTCATTTCATTCCGATCAGAATGGATTATCCGTTAGAGAGATTGGCGGAGTTGTATATTGAGAAGATTGTAAGTTTGCATGGTATTCCGTCGAGTATTGTTTCGGACAGAGATCCTAGATTTACATCGAAGTTCTGGGAAGGTTTGCAGAGGGCTTTGGGAACTAAGCTGAGATTGAGTTCTGCATATCATCCGCAGACTGATGGTCAGACTGAGAGGACGATTCAGTCACTAGAGGATCTTTTGAGGGCTTGTGTTTTGGAAAAAGGAGGTGCTTGGGATTGTTATTTACCTTTGATTGAGTTTACCTACAACAATAGTTTTCATTCGAGCATTGGTATGGCACCGTTTGAAGCTTTGTATGGTAGGAGATGTCGGACACCTTTATGTTGGTATGAGTCCGGTGAGAGTGCTGTGGTTGGACCGGAGATTGTTCAACAAACTACGGAAAAGATTAAGATGATTCAGGAGAAGATGAAAATTGCTCAGAGTCGTCAGAAGAGTTATCACGACAAGAGAAGGAAGTCACTTGAGTTCCAAGAGGGAGATCATGTGTTTCTTCGTGTCACTCCGATAACTGGTGTTGGTCGAGCTTTGAAGTCGAAGAAGTTGACACCTCGATTTATTGGTCCTTATCAGATTTTGGAGAGGATAGGGGAAGTAGCCTATCGTATCGCTTTACCGCCGTCGCTTGCGAATTTGCATGAGGTTTTTCATGTGTCTCAGTTGAGGAGGTACATTCATGATCCGTCACATGTAGTCCAAGTAGATGATGTACAGGTGAGAGATAACCTGACTATTGAAACGTCACCTATGAGGATCGAGGATCGAGAGTTGAAGCAGTTGCGGGGTAAAGAGATTGCCTTGGTGAAGGTAGCTTGGGGAGGACCAGCAGGTGGCAATGTGACTTGGGAACTGGAGAGTCAGATGAAGGAGTCTTATCCGGAGTTATTCGATTGAGGTATGTTTTCGAGGACGAAAACTCTTTTAGTGGGGGAGAGTTGTAACACCCCGATAATAATAAAATAATTATTTAAATTGAGTTAATAATATATTTATTAATTTAATTAAATAATTGGAAATTTTATTATTATTATTATTGGATTATTATTATTATTGGAAAATATATATAAGTTGGAAAGAAGGAAAAGAGCCCATTTGGAGTAAAAAGGTTTTTACGTGAAAAGCAGAGAAGCGATCGTGAAAGAGGAAAAGGGCAAAGAGGCAGAGCAAGAGGAAGAAGGTTGGAGAAGAGAAGAGCTTGGAGCTTAAAGATTCGCCGGATTAATTCAGGTAAGGGGGGTTTATCGTCGATTAATGGGTATTATGGGATAATATGTAATGGGTAGTGATAAGCCGTTGATTTGACCCTAATTGGGATTGTTGATGCTGAAGAATTATGTTGGATAAATTGTATTTAGACTGTAATCGAATCTGTGGTTGGGTTAGTTGTGAAATTCCGAACGTATAGCTTTTTACGGGATTGGAATCGGAGGTCCGGAAGTCCTCCAACGGCGGAAAATGCGGAGAATTCTGCATTCTGCTTTGTGTTAGCGCAGGACTGCTGTTTTGTCTGCGTTAACCGGTTAACCCAGGGTGTTAACCGGTTAACACTGTTGCGAATTGTGAAATTAGTGCTGTTTTGCCTGCGTTAACCGGTTAACCCAGGGTGTTAACCGGTTAACACTGTTGCGTTTTGACAGAAAGTGTGTTTGTGCTGCGTTAACCGGTTAACCCAGGGCGTTAACCGGTTAACACTGTTGAAAAGTGGGAAAATGGACATTTTAATGTTGTGTACATAATTGATGTTTGGCCTATAGTGGCGTATGATGTGATAGGGATTAATTCCCGCTATTTTGAGCAGTATAGGTATTAGTAGAGTGTGCTAATACTGTGGTTGATTATTTAACCTGATAGGATGTTTTGATACATGTGTTGATGATGGTTGATGGTATGCAAAATGTTGTGAAATGTACATGTTATGTATGAAATTGTGAATGAACTGTTGTATGGCTTAGAGTGTAAGCCTAATGTCCATTGTGGATTTTGTTGTTGATGTTGCATTGCTAGATGATTAGCATGCATATTGTGGCCTTTAGGGTGGTAGCTAATTCCCATGGTGAGGAATTAGTGAGTTAGTCATTTTGGACTGTTGTTGATTGTTTGCATGCTAGGTGATTAGTGTGCATAGCATGGCCCATTTGGGGTGGTAGCTAATTTCCATGGTGAGGAATTAGTGAGTGAGTCACTAGGTCTCAAATGAGTGGGACTAGTGGGCTTGGTAGCCGTGCCTGGATTTGGACGGTGAGGTGAGCTATATGTTCACAAATAGTCGGTACCGCATGCATGGAGTCTCATTGCATAATTGATGTATGGCGTATAATATGAATGGATGTATTCCAGTATTATACGTATGTTGTGAGTTGTGTGTTGTGTTGATGTTGAGTATAATTGAGTTGATATTGCTGTTGCTGAATGTGTAATCTGATTTGGGTGATGAAATGTGTTAATTACTTAGCATTACATGATATTTTATAATGCTTATTATATCGATTGAGGAACTCACCTGATAACACGAAATTATATCACATTTTAAGACTTAATTCAATTAGATTATATTATCATTTACTTTAGTTTATCTCATTTTATCAGATATTATGCAGTATTTCCTTGCTATTTATGTCAGGTATCCATTTTGAAGCAAAAGTGAAAAAGGGAAGAAAAGGAGGTGTAAAAAGGAGTAAAAAGGAAACAAATATCAAAGACCAAGCCCAGCCCAAAGAAAGCGCACGTTGTGCCTGTGACGGGCGTCACAAGGGTTGTGACGAGCGTCACACTAGAAGCACCACTGTGACGAGCGTCACACATGGTGTGACGAGCGTCACACCATTCCACTAGCTTTTTGGCGCAAGTCACGCCCTCAGAAAGACTTGAAGAGGAACGTTGAGAAGTTGGTCTCCTATATCCACGCCGCGCATGTAGCCACGTTGAAGAATGGGAGAAACGGAATGCAGTTACCAACACTATTATAAATAGCCATCTCACAAACCTAAAGGAGACCGGTTTTTCCACGCTCACATTGCCGAAGCTCTGCCAAATTTTCTTTTCACGCCTTTTGCTTATTTTTCTTTTCCAGCATTGTTTATTTTATTTATTTCTTTTGCAAGCTTTGCATTCTTTTTCCCTTGCAAATTTACCTTTCCAGTTTTAGCTTTTAGATATTTTTCGCATAATAGTTTCTACACCGGAAACTATTGTGCAATTTTATACTGGATTTAACCTTACGTTATATTCCAGTTTTATTTCCTTGATTTAATTTACTGTTTAATTGAAGAATCCAAGAACAAATCCTACCGGCTTGTGGTGGAGTGTTCAAGACCATTGTATTACGCATTCAGGTTCTTTAATCATTATTTAATATTTTGTTTTATTATTTATCTATATTATCTGCCTGGAATGAGTCTGTTTATGCATGATATAAATTCTTATTTATTTAGCATGTCTGGCTAATTTGCCTAGGTATCGGTATGTAAAGTAAGCAGAATAAGGGATCAAGACTGAGTCGGTCTACCTAAACTTAAAATCAAAATCAATCTTTTTACGGTCTCAACTTACAGGTTTAATAACAAGATTTTTTACAAAAGTAAAAGACATAAAGAAGTTAAAATCAATAGAGCGAGAGTTTGAGATTTTAACTGGACAGTGTAAGTTAGGCATTAATTCTAGATCAGGGCGAGAGCAAGTTTTAGAGTTAATTAAATTCTGACCTTTTCCAAAAAGTATTTTTAAAGATTGAATGTGAGGACGAGAGTTAAGCATTTGGATTTAATTATATAACCTAAGTCAACAGAGCGAGAGTTTGAGATAAGGGTGTTTAAAACGGTCAGTATTTTCTTAAAAAGAGTTTCTGCAACTTTATTGTTTTCAAAATATGGTTTTTGACTTAATTATAAGTGACAGCAACATTAATATAAAATCATGGTTTATTCAACAGAGCGAGAGTTTGAGATAGAACCTTTAACCAATAAAGTTAACCGAAACGATTCATTTTAAAACCAAGAAACCGACAAAGACTTGATTCCCTAGTTTTGACGAACTACATACCGATATCCGTCTTATTAATATTTAATCTAGATATTAGTTTAGCTCTTAGTTTTTCCCAAACAATCAAACATTTTCACCTTAGATTTACGTAGTAACCTTAGATAACGGTATATCGATTCATAAGTCCCTGTGGGATCGATATCTTTTAAAACTACGCGATAGAACTGTGCACTTGCAGTTTGTATCCCATTCTCGACTCACCCAGTCGAGCGATCAAGTTTTTGGCGCCGTTGCCGGGGACTTTTATTCAATCGATATCGTAACTCTGCCGTTACGCTGTAGAGACTAAGGTTTCTTTTTCTTCTATTTTCTTTCTTTCGTTGATTTGTATGCCACGCACTCGCTCTCAAGGCGAACCGCTCTATTTACGAATCAACGATATCGAACTATATCTCCGAGTCTTACGACGAATTCGGGAATATCGTGCTGAAAACAATCTCCCTCCTATAAACCTTCCTGATTTCAAAAACATTTTTCCTTCTTTAACCGAGATGGCAGAACCAGCTCGTGCTCTTAGAGATTACGCCGCTCCATCGCAAGATGAACCGCATTCAAGTATTGCTCCGCCCGCAATCGAAGCAAACAACTTTGAACTTAAACCTTCGTTGTTGCAGGCTGTGCAACAGAACCAATTCTCTGGAAATCTTACCGAAGATCCAAACCTTCATTTATCCGTATTTGTCCAATACGCTGATACTGTTAAAGCTAATGGTGTCACTTCAGAGGCAATTCGACTTCGTCTTTTTCCTTTCTCATTAAGAGATAGCGCTAGAAGATGGCTTCAATCTCTTCCTTCCAACTCAGTCACCACATGGAACGAGTTGAAGAAAGTTTTTCTTGCCCGATATTTTCCACCAAGCAAAACAGCTATGTTAAGAGCCCAGATAAACGGATTTAAACAGAAAGACAACGAGTCTCTTTTCGAAGCATGGGAAAGATACAAAGACATGATGAGACTTTGCCCACACCATGGTTTGGAAGACTGGTTAGTAATTCACACATTTTATAATGGTCTCTTATACAACACAAGGTTAACAATAGACGCCGCTGCAGGTGGTGCACTAATGAACAAACCTTATGCTGATGCTTACCAGCTTATCGAGAGCATGGCCCAAAACCACTATCAGTGGGGAACCGAACGAACGAATGTGGAAAAACCTCAAACGAAAACTGGCATGTACGAGATAAGTAACCTTGATCACGTCAATGCAAAAGTGGATGCTTTGGTCCAGAAAATTGAAAGTTTAAATGTATCACCTCCAGCAGCCGTGGTTGCTATAACTCAGAATTGCGAGGTCTGTGGAATCCAAGGCCACATTCCTGCGGAATGTCAACTCTTGACTGGAATCCAAACAGAGCAAGTAAACTATGCTCAAGGAAGCCCCTATTCGAATACCTATAACCCAAATTGGAAGAACCATCCAAACTTCTCATATAAGAGTAATAATGCTTTATACGCACCTGGACAGTCTCCAAATCAAGCCCCATCTATACCTCCGGGATATCAGAAACAGAATCCTAACAATAATACCCCTAGAAAATCCAACCTGGAAATCATGATGGAAAATTTTATAGCTTCCCAACAACAAACCAATAAAGATTTCTTAAACCAGAACATACACACTGGCGAACAACTTAAACAACTAGCAAGCAAAGTAGATGCCCTGGCTACCCATAACAAAATGCTAGAAACGCAAATATCTCAAGTAGCTCAACAACAAGCACCTACTGCTGCACCAACTGGTACATTCCCTGGACAGCCCCAACCCAATCCGAGAAGCCAAGCTCATGCAATTATATTAAGAAGTGGAACGGAAGTGGAAGGACCGTCTGAACCAAGGATAGAAAACCAAAACCCTAAGAAATCCACTGAGGAAAGTGAACCTAAGGAAAAGGAAGAGAGTAATAAGGAAACCCTAGAAAAGAAGGAACCTTATGTACCTCCACCACCTTACAAACCACCTATACCTTACCCTCAAAGGCTTGTTAAAACCAAAGATGTAGGCCAATTTAGAAAATTTGTTGATCTCCTTAAACAATTAAACGTTACAATTCCGTTTACCGAAGCTATTACGCAGATGCCCTCATATGCTAAATTCTTAAAAGAAATTCTTTCTAATAAAAGGAAACTTGAGGATAGCGAAACCGTTACACTCCCTGCCGAATGTAGCGCTATAATCCAAAACATGCCCCCTAAACTCAAGGATCCGGGTAGTTTCTCTATACCCTGTCACATAGGAAAATTTGTCATCGACAAAGCCTTATGCGATTTAGGAGCCGGAATTAGCGTTATGCCTTTATCCATATGTAAGAAACTGGAAATGGGAGAATTAAGACCGACCAAAATGTCTGTGCAATTAGCAGATCGTTCCATCAAATATCCTGTAGGAATCCTTGAAAACGTTCCCGTACGCATAGGTCAGTTTTACATTCCCACTGACTTCACAATTATGGACATTAGAGAAGATGATACGACACCTATTATACTAGGAAGACCTTTCTTAGCAACTGCCGGTGCAATCATAGACGTAAAACGAGGACGACTCACCTTCGAAGTAGGTGAAGAGAAAATTGAATTCATTCTTTCCCAATTCTTGAAAGCACCTGCAATAGAAGATACATGTTACTTCATGGATATCATCGATGAATGCATAAAAGAAGCAGAGTCAGGAGAAGACAAATCATCAGACTATCTTTTAGAGGACAAATCTAAACAATGCCTAGCAATAACACCAGATCCTACGCAGTGTCTTAACAAACCAACCCCTGATTTGAAAACACTTCCCAAAAATCTGAGATATGAATTCCTAGACTTAGAACTTGAACGACCTGTGATAGTTAATGCAGATCTAGGAAGACTCGAAACAGAAAAACTCCTACATATCTTAAGAAAATATCCAACCGCACTAGGATACCACATCACCGATCTTAAAGGAATAAGCCCTTCTATTTGTATGCACCGCATCATGTTAGAAGAAGACTGTAAAACCTCTAGGGAACACCAGAGAAGACTAAATCCGATCCTAAGTGAGGTAGTAAAGAAAGAAATAACCAAGTTATTAGAAGCAGGTATTATATATCCTATATCTGATAGCAAATGGGTTAGTCCTGTACACGTTGTACCAAAGAAAGGAGGCATAACCGTTATTGAAAACGAAAAAGGAGAAACTATAACTAAACGAATCGAATCGGGATGGAGAATGTGCATTGATTATAGGAAACTAAACAAAGCAACCCGAAAAGATCATTTCCCTTTACCATTCATTGACCAGATGTTAGAACGATTAGCTAAACATTCACATTTCTGTTATTTAGACGGTTATTCAGGCTTCTTTCAAATACCAATTCACCCTGATGACCAAGAAAAGACAACATTCACATGCCCTTTTGGTACCTTCGCGTACAGACGAATGCCGTTTGGTCTGTGTAATGCCCCTGCAACTTTTCAAAGATGCATGATGGCAATATTCGCCGACTTTCTCGAAAACATCATGGAAGTATTTATGGATGACTTTTCTGTATACGGACAAAGCTTCGAAGAATGCCTTGAAAACCTGGAAAGAGTTCTGGAGCGATGTGTAAAAGTAAACTTAGTACTTAATTGGGAAAAGTGCCACTTTATGGTACAAGAAGGCATTGTTTTAGGACACATCATCTCGAACAGAGGAATCGAAGTAGACAAAGCCAAAATAGAGGTAATCGAAAATCTTCAACCCCCAAGAACTGTGAGAGAAGTACGAAGTTTTTTAGGACACGCCGGTTTTTACCGACGATTCATCAAAGACTTCTCTAAGATAACTAAACCCTTAACCGGACTGTTGATGAAAGATGCTGAATTCATATTCGACGATAACTGTTTAAAAGCATTTCAAACTCTTAAACAAGCATTGATCTCCACACCCATTATGCAGACACCAGACTGGAATGAACCATTCGAAATAATGTGCGATGCCAGTGATTATGCTGTAGGTGCTGTTTTAGGACAAAGAAAGGATAAAAAGCTTCACGTTATATATTACGCTAGCAGAACCCTGGATGAAGCACATATGAATTATGCCACAACCGAGAAAGAACTCCTAGCAGTGGTATTTGCGCTAGATAAATTTCGTTCTTACCTGGTAGGAGCCAAAATAATAGTTTACACTGATCACGCTGCTATCAGGTACCTTTTAACAAAAAAAGATGCTAAACCTAGACTCCTAAGATGGATCTTGTTACTACAAGAATTCGACTTAGAAATCAAGGACAAGAAAGGAACTGAAAACGTAGTAGCAGACCACCTCTCTAGACTTGAGAACCTTGAACCGGAAAGAACATCCATTAATGATGATTTCTCGTATGATAAACTCATAGCTATTTTGGAAGAGAACAACTCCGACATGCAAGTAGAAACCACCTTAGCTATATCTGTCACACCATGGTACGCTGATCTAGTCAATTATTTAGCTGCCGGAATAGTTCCACCTACTTTATCTTACCAGCAGAAGAAACGATTCTTCCACGACATAAAACACTATTACTGGGATGATCCCTTACTTTTCAAAAGAGGCCCCGATGGTATTTTCCGTCGATGTATACCCGAAGAAGAGGTAGAAAATATAATCCAACACTGTCACTCTGCGCCTTATGGTGGACACACAAGTACATCCAAACCTGCTCTAAAATCCTACAAGCTGGCTTTTATTGGCCAACTATATGGAAGGACGTACATGCGGCTATTAAGGAGTGTGACAGATGTCAACGCACGGGAAACATATCTAGACGTGACGAGATGCCACAAAAAGGTATTTTGGAAGTAGAGATTTTTGACGTGTGGGGGATAGACTTCATGGGACCTTTCCCATCCTCTTTTGGTAACAAATACATACTCGTGGCAGTTGACTACGTATCAAAATGGATCGAAGCTATAGCTTCTCCAACAAATGACACCCGAGTAGTGACTAGACTCTTTAAAAATATAATATTTCCGAGATTTGGCATCCCAAGAATAGTAGTCAGTGATGGTGGATCACACTTTATATCCAAGGTACTCGAAAAACTACTACTTAAATATGGAGTGAGACATAGGATAGCAACACCTTACCACCCTCAAACCAGTGGACAAGTGGAAGTATCTAACAGAGAAATCAAGCAAATACTAGAAAAAACGGTCGCCACTTCAAGGAAAGATTGGTCATTGAAATTACCAGAAGCTTTATGGGCATACCGAACTGCTTATAAAACCCCCATAGGGACGACCCCATTTAAGCTCATTTATGGAAAATCCTGTCACCTCCCGGTAGAATTAGAACATAAAGCCTATTGGGCTATTAGAAATTTAAATTTGAATTATAAAGCCGCCGGTGAAAAGAGAATCCTTGACATAAACGAATTAGAGGAACTCAGAAGAGACGCCTATGAAAATGCCAAAATCTATAAAGAAAGAACAAAACAATGGCATGACAAGCGTATATCAAGGAAAATCTTCAAGCAAGGCGACGCAGTACTTTTATTTAACTCTAGACTAAAGTTATTCCCGGGAAAACTACGATCCAGATGGTCAGGACCTTTTCATATCACTAAAATCTTTCCCAGTGGAGCGGTAGAAATAAAAGGACAATCTACAGAACCGTTCACCGTAAACGGGCAACGTCTGAAACATTATCACTATGCGGAAACCAACGAGGATTCGCAAATTCTACACTTAGACGAAACGCCCCCAGGACTCATAGACTATATTTAACAGTTTCTTTGTCGAGCTTGCGACATTTAAACAAAGCGCTTAGTGGGAGACAACCCACAAATTAATTTGTTATTTTATTATTCTATTATTATTATCATTTCCCTATTTTTCTCTTAATTATTCTTTTAATTTCTATTTAGTATTCATTATTGATTTATTCAAAAAGAAAAAAAAAATATATATATATATATATAATAATAATAATTCTTTTCTTCTTTCGGCATTTGGCCAAATCCTGACTTAAACTCGTGTTTCTTTTCTCTAGCTAACACTAACCAGATGGGACATTCTGATCGTATGGGTATCAAGTTCAGAGGAATGGCTCAGAAACGAAAGTTTGAAGAACTAGCCGCTAGAGAGATGCTACCTAGTTTATATGCTGATGATTGGGCGATGACTGCCCTTGGATTGAGACAGAGTGTCCTGTTTTTGCTGAATCAGATAGGATGGGAGACCTCCCCTATCCTGAGACATTTCACCATCTACCGGAGACTCACACTAGAATTCCTTAGTTCATTAATCTATCTACCCAGCCATGGAAAAGGAATTAGCAGAGGTTTTATCCAGTTCAGAATGTTCAATATGGAGTACCAATTTAATATTAGAAACTTCACCAACCTTTTGGGTTTTCCTACCTCCTTTGATACATTCACTGTAAGCCAGGAAGAACTTTTTGAATATAGAGAGCTTGAACACTTTTGGGGTAAGCTGACTGGAAATGATGAGCCCGAAGAACATGAGTTTCTCTCTAGAAACATACATAACCCGGCTTTTCGCTATTTCCATAAGATCCTGACCCACACTTTATTTGGGAAGAAGCCAAATAGTACTTCAGTTTCACGTGATGAACTCTTCATCATATTTTGTGCTTCCCAGAACCGTCCAGTAAACGGTGCTACTTTTATGTTAGCTAATTTGGACCACCTTATCCAGGATGAGCGAGCACCCATTAGAATAGGCGGTTTGATCACTATGATAGGTAATGCTATTGGATTACGTCAGCCTATGCTTGACCTTAGCCCTTTTTGTGGCATTACTACTATGAGTATACCCTTCCTCTTCAACACTATGTTTATAGCAAACATAGGGTCTGATGAGTTTGAGCTTATTATTGATAACCAGGTTCTCTGCCTATTCACCATGCCCGATCCTAGAACTAGTGTTCATAACCAAAGGAACTGGCTCTATAACCTGAATGAAACCCCAACTCCTGCTGGATCCACTGAATCCATCCAGGATTATGAGATTTGTGATGACTATGAGCACTATGTTGACCATATCTCTCTTGCTGAATCTGACCCTCAGACTCCATCCGGCTACTATGATATTGATCCTCCTCCTCAGCCTGTCCTGACCGAAGAATCAGCCATGCCTGATCTCCGACATCATATGCCAGGAACAGATATTAAAACCGTCATTGAAGCTTTGATGTCAGAGCAAGACGCCCTCAGGGAAGATTTCCACAACTTGAGACTTGAAATCCTAGAATACATGAGCAGCACGGCAAGTCAGTTACGTATGTTACGGCATCATGTTAACTCTTTTGCTCCTCCGGCCAGAGATCCGAAGATAGACGGAATTTAGTTATTTCTTTCTAAGTTATTTAGTTTTAGGCTAGATTTTTCATTAATGTTGTTTGAATTCATGTTTATTTCTATTTCATTTCATTGTTTTCCTTCCCTGTAATACATTATGATCATTCTTATTGAAGCTGTTTAGTTAATTCTATTATGCAATGGCTATTACGCTCTACTGTTGTTACCTATTATTATTATGATACAAAGCAAGTAAGCGTGCACAATACATTAAAATTGCAGACTAAAAATGATCATAAGCAAAATGAAACATTAAAATACGCTACCAAAGTAATTCTGTGAAGCGCTGTTGAAAGCCTTTCCAAAAAGAAATGTGTGACGAGCGTCACACTACCCATAACGGACGGCACGTCTATTGCCTGTTACGAGCGTCACAGCCTTGTGACGAGCGTAACGCCCCTCAGACATGTGAACGTTAGGGAGCCGTTGGAGACGAACGTTACACTTTAATTTTTTTTACCTTCCCCATTCATTCTTCATTTAACCACACCTAATTACTTTTCAACCACTTTTTCTTTCCACCTTCCAATCCTTCTCCTATAAATACCTACCAAAACTTCCTTCATTCACCACAAAACAATTCTCTCCTATCAAATACATTTCTTTTTCTTTCCAAATCATCCCTTCAAAAATTCATCACAATGGCGGGAAATCAAAATTTCGGAAATATCATCTTCCGATCCGGAGATGACAACTATCAGCAAGAGCAATTCGAACGTTTCCAACAGCGAGGCGTCGCTTCCACCAGGTACCCCGATTTAACTTGTTTACAACAATTAGGATTACTCCAAGGTATCGAATGGATGCTCCGCCTAGCCGACTTAACCTTCCTTTGCACTCATAATCAACCCACCTACCCATCCCTAACCTTAGAATTCTTAAGTTCATACGACTATACCACTCCCGCCGGTGAAGACGAATTTTTAACCGGTACCGCAACCTTCCGCATGTTCAACACCGAGTACTCCTTAACCCAAAACCAATTGAGTACCATGTTACAATTTCCCATAGAAGGTCAGGTACACCCCAGAATCCCTCCAAACTCAAACTGGAACACAGTTGGCGTTTTTGGCCTTTTTAAGAAAATTACCGGTATAGATACCTACAACTGGGAAGAACTCCTTCTCTCCCATATACATAACCCCATTATCCGGTACTTCATCCGCATCTTGCAAAACACAATTTTTGGAAGACCAAACAACAGCAAGGTCAACTCAAAGGAGCTATTTTTCCTCCAATGCGTCTTCGAACCGGATACTCAGGTAAACGCCGCCTCTTTTCTCTTTCATCATATCCGCACCTTATGTGCTAGAGGCCGGCAACCCTTTATAATTGGTGGATTAATAACATCCATAGCACTTGGCCTGAACCTAGGGGATAAACTCCAAACTTTAGAATCCCTACCTCCCCTGTCTATGGATATCAGCTATTGCCGCTCCAGCCGCCTGATTAAAAACAGAGTAGGCGGAGGATATTATCTTATGGTGAACAACCAGGTTGTCCCAAGCGTTGTTCTACCAAATATCGCCCTAACTGATGTCACAAACCCCGACCGCCACCTCTATTATCTAAACGCTCCTGAAACCACCGAGCCTTTACAAACAAACCCACAAACAGATGAGTTTGAAGAAATGGAACAAGGTGATCATCCTCCTACACAACGTTCAGCCCCGCTCAACTCTTCCAGTAATGCAGCCGGCCCATCCTCCCAACGTCGTCGACGAAGACGACCTGCGACCAACGACGACATTATGGATGCTATCGATGGAATGCAGGTACAGAATGCAGAGATGATGCAGATGATGCGTCAAATGCAACAGCAACAGGATGCTCGGAATGCCATAACCGACCAGCGGTTTACTGAATTGTTCAGCAGGTTCGACAACTTAGACATACGTCAAAGATCACCAGGTCCAAGAACCAGAGGCGGAAGGCAGCATTAGTTGTTATTTTCTTTGCATTTCCATTTTGTATTTCTTTCCCTTAAAACATTGAGGACAATGTTTAGTTTAAGTATGGGGGGGAAACAATATCCTTCCTATTTCCATTTTTCAAGTATGTTACCTTCCCTTTCATTGTTATTTCCCTTTCTTACTATCTAAAAAAAAAAAAAAAAAAAAAAAAAAAAATTATTTTAAGTTAAGTCCGAGTGTGAAAATTTCTATTATCTATTCCCTCAATTTTCTTGAGCCATAACAAAAAATTTTTTTAACACACCCAATAAGTATAAAGGTTGCTGACTCTATAAAATGTGAGTGAAATCAAGACAAAAATTATTACCATAACAACGCTCTGAGAACCTCAATATGTTAGATCAGGATAAGTACCTATTATACCGATCCCTTGAACTTTTAGTTCTATGGCAACCCCAAGTAGTTTATACAGAAGTCAGCACCATCTTAATAGCAAACTACGTGGAGAGCCGATGAATATAAGTGAATGATCCCCAAAAGTAACCTAAGATATATAAATATATCAAGAAATGCACTAAGTAAATTAGGTGATCCTTACCAGATCATTTAATCTAAAGGTTGCAGATCATGCAAAAGCACAATACGAAAGATCCATTATGAGTTGGTTCAGTAGGAATCTGGTACTGAACTTGGTAGGGCGGACTACGGTTCGATCCCCCGCAATTTGCAATGGACTGAATAATGAAGTTATCCGACTTATGTACCAGAACTTCTAGCTAAAAGCAGATCATAATCACTAACCGGTTACTCCACCATGTGCGCGAAAAGATAAAGGGCTTAATGTGATTTCGCTAGAATGAAAACGGGTAAAATAAGACTAAAGGAACCAGGATAGCTATCATAGGGTACTTGAACTGATTTGCATAAGGTAGGGTTATCTAAGTTGTAACGGTAGTTGTTGATGTCAAGATTAAACTCAAGTCCTCCCAAACAAAAACCCAATTGCAACCTAGTACGAATTGATGTGTGCTTTGAAATTTCATCTGGCTAAAACTTTTAACAAGTTCTATACTGAATTTTGCTTAAGGACAAGCAAAGATTTAAGTATGGGGGAGTTTGATAACACGAAATTATATCACATTTTAAGACTTAATTCAATTAGATTATATTATCATTTACTTTAGTTTATCTCATTTTATCAGATATTATGCAGTATTTCCTTGCTATTTATGTCAGGTATCCATTTTGAAGCAAAAGTGAAAAAGGGAAGAAAAGGAGGTGTAAAAAGGAGTAAAAAGGAAACAAATATCAAAGACCAAGCCCAGCCCAAAGAAAGCGCACGTTGTGCCTGTGACGGGCGTCACAAGGGTTGTGACGAGCGTCACACTAGAAGCACCACTGTGACGAGCGTCACACATGGTGTGACGAGCGTCACACCATTCCACTAGCTTTTTGGCGCAAGTCACGCCCTCAGAAAGACTTGAAGAGGAACGTTGAGAAGTTGGTCTCCTATATCCACGCCGCGCATGTAGCCACGTTGAAGAATGGGAGAAACGGAATGCAGTTACCAACACTATTATAAATAGCCATCTCACAAACCTAAAGGAGACCGGTTTTTCCACGCTCACATTGCCGAAGCTCTGCCAAATTTTCTTTTCACGCCTTTTGCTTATTTTTCTTTTCCAGCATTGTTTATTTTATTTATTTCTTTTGCAAGCTTTGCATTCTTTTTCCCTTGCAAATTTACCTTTCCAGTTTTAGCTTTTAGATATTTTTCGCATAATAGTTTCTACACCGGAAACTATTGTGCAATTTTATACTGGATTTAACCTTACGTTATATTCCAGTTTTATTTCCTTGATTTAATTTACTGTTTAATTGAAGAATCCAAGAACAAATCCTACCGGCTTGTGGTGGAGTGTTCAAGACCATTGTATTACGCATTCAGGTTCTTTAATCATTATTTAATATTTTGTTTTATTATTTATCTATATTATCTGCCTGGAATGAGTCTGTTTATGCATGATATAAATTCTTATTTATTTAGCATGTCTGGCTAATTTGCCTAGGTATCGGTATGTAAAGTAAGCAGAATAAGGGATCAAGACTGAGTCGGTCTACCTAAACTTAAAATCAAAATCAATCTTTTTACGGTCTCAACTTACAGGTTTAATAACAAGATTTTTTACAAAAGTAAAAGACATAAAGAAGTTAAAATCAATAGAGCGAGAGTTTGAGATTTTAACTGGACAGTGTAAGTTAGGCATTAATTCTAGATCAGGGCGAGAGCAAGTTTTAGAGTTAATTAAATTCTGACCTTTTCCAAAAAGTATTTTTAAAGATTGAATGTGAGGACGAGAGTTAAGCATTTGGATTTAATTATATAACCTAAGTCAACAGAGCGAGAGTTTGAGATAAGGGTGTTTAAAACGGTCAGTATTTTCTTAAAAAGAGTTTCTGCAACTTTATTGTTTTCAAAATATGGTTTTTGACTTAATTATAAGTGACAGCAACATTAATATAAAATCATGGTTTATTCAACAGAGCGAGAGTTTGAGATAGAACCTTTAACCAATAAAGTTAACCGAAACGATTCATTTTAAAACCAAGAAACCGACAAAGACTTGATTCCCTAGTTTTGACGAACTACATACCGATATCCGTCTTATTAATATTTAATCTAGATATTAGTTTAGCTCTTAGTTTTTCCCAAACAATCAAACATTTTCACCTTAGATTTACGTAGTAACCTTAGATAACGGTATATCGATTCATAAGTCCCTGTGGGATCGATATCTTTTAAAACTACGCGATAGAACTGTGCACTTGCAGTTTGTATCCCATTCTCGACTCACCCAGTCGAGCGATCATCACCCTTACACTATTTTTCAGGTAACGAGCAATGAGTTGAGTAGAAGCTAATGCTTGGAGTCTAGTGTAGTCTCCTTAGTGGGTCGTGCTCTGATAGATGTAACATCGGGATGGGATGTTTTAACTTGTTTTAAATGTTTTATTGTTGGTTGTGAACCATTTTACATGAATGATGAGATTTATATCCGCTGCGTTTTATGCAAATGTTATGTTTTGAATTAATAAAAGAGCATGACCGTTATATTGTTGAATGTTGTGCAGTGTTTGTGTGTGACACCCTTAACTGCATAATTACTCTGAGTTTTATATGTTGTTTTAATTAAATATTTGGGGTATCTTAGAAGGGTGTTACAGCACACACTATATCCAGTCAAGAAGTGGGCTCAAACAAAAGGGTCAGACTGCCAAGGCAAGTCATCTGTACAAGGGTAGTGTTCGCTCTTAACCCTGACATTGAGAGTCAGGGTGAAGCCGATGAAAGGTGAGTGAAGATTAGACTTCACAGCTCTTATTCCTGGCCAGGGAGAGCTTCAGACAAAGGAGCGTGGGTTCAGAAAGGGGGAACCCTTCTACACTCATGACTCTGACTCGACTGTACAACTGTACAAGATCTTGGGTTAATGTCCCAATGCATCAACACAGTGGTGTGAGCAGAGGGACGACTCAACAGAATAGCGGGAGATAGATTGCGTATCTCTTTTGTCCGCCAATTGCCTTAACAAAGGTCTTTACCTGCTTGGGGACAAAGTTAAACAATCACAAACATCGCCTCTTAAGGAGGACTTCAGACAGTTGCCTGGCCAAGTAACAGACCAGGTCTTCCAGACTACATGGAGACAAGAGAGTCTACCTCAATTGGTTTATACAACCAAGCAGCAACACAAAGCAAGTTCAAAGATGAACTGTTAGCGACTAAAGTACCTGAAATCAATCTAATTCAGTCAGTATACCAATCACAGAGTCAAAACAAACAAAAAAAAACCAACAGTCAATGTACAATCAATGCAATGTGCAAAGCACAACCAACTCAATTGAGCCAAGCATCCTACAAAACACACAAGTTAGTTCACAACAATTAACCAAATCAAACTCAATTAACTTGCATTATTCTCCTTTAAAGCATTTGCATCTCAACCTGAAACACAATTCAAAAGTGAGAAACAAGACCACTAGGACAAGCCTAGGGTCAAAAGGAGATGAAAAATCCAAAACAGCAAGTGAAAATTATCCAAAATCACAATTAATCAATTTAGAAACAAATCCAATTGGTCCCCTTCTCATATCATTCATTATCATCATTTCATGAAAGAAAAGGCATCAAACATGCAATTTACAACCTCAAAGGACCAAACAGAATGATCACAATCAAATCAATATCAAAACAGCTCAATAAATTCCACAAAAATTCCAACCTAAACAGAACACATTCAATGAGCATCATATCAAATTTCATGCTATTTGGACCAGAGGAAGTATGGAAATTAAATTCACTAAGTCCAGATAAGTTCAAGCAAGCCAACACAAGGCATCAAAACAAGCATCAACTTCCATTAATCATAAAACAGTGACAAAACATGATGAATGAATGGGGTCAAAACCATAATGACCTATAATGTGTCTAGAATTCACATGTCAAATTTCACATCCATCCAATTAATGACCAGAATTTCACAAAGCAAATACAAACATGTGTCACAAAAAATCAACAAAGGACCAAACAGCAAATAAAATCCCAATCAAATAGGAAATGCCATCAATAAACCCAGAAAAATTCTCATGTGTTCTCAACATCCATATGCTCAATCATGCAAAAATTTTGGCTCAATCCAATGTTCACAAGCACATCAAATAAAATCATGAAATTCACCAAGCATGGTGTGACACAAATTGTCACACCTCTAATAAAAAATTCATATCTCATCAACCAGGGACTCAAAAATTGCAAACCACATATCAAAATCACCAGCAAAGAGTCCAGAACAGGCATGCAAAATTTCATGAATTTCTATAGAAGCATCATCATTTTATGAGTGAAATGGCAAAGCATATACACATGACACACATCCAAACAATCCCTAGGCAATTTATTTTTCCACACATGCACAAAAATAATTAAAATCATCATAAAAAACTAGACATCACAAGGAGACTAATGCAAAAAGTCTCATCAAATTTGGACTATTTTTGAAGAACTTATGATTTTTTGAAGTTGCATGATCAAAATGAAATGGAAAAATGAAAAAGAAATGAAATAATACAAATTATAATGAAATAATGGCAATCTGGTAATTCTGGTAACGAAATCCAAAACGCGGTCGTTTAACTAAATGCCATGGCAGCGCGCGATTGGCCAGGAAACGGCGGTAAACAACATTTTCAAACACAGGCAAGGCAATCAGGATCAAACACGTATCCTAGCGCGTTTTTCATCATCTTCAGCAAAAAAACTCCAGAAAAATCACGAAGAACAAATTTCAACCAAAATTGACAAATGATACATCAAAATCACCAGCAAATCACGTACATCATTAATATGAAATTAGTTTGACCTAACTCTTTCTACACAGCACGGATCGATCGAAAATAGATTCCACATCCAAACTTAAATCCACGATTTCTCTCTCGATACTCAACCAAATCCAAAACCACAAGCAGCATGATAATCTATGTTGAAAGATCTACCAAAGCCATATAATGATTTAAGCAATTAAGGAGATCGAGATTTTACCTCTTGATGATGGCAGATGTTGAATCGCGCTTCTCAAGGTCCAAAATGTGAAAACAGAAGCAGTCCAATGATGTGTAAGTTGAATGGAATAGATGCCTCAGCTCAAAACAGCTCCAGCTCCAAGAATCATGAAATTGCCATGGATGTGTGAGAATGTGACAGCTGCGATTCTTGAAGGTTTTTGCCTTGATCTTATGAAACAGTCGTGCATAAGCCTTGGTATGTGATGAATCCAACAAGAACCAGTGCAATTGATGAAGACTTCAGTGTGAAATGATGAAAAAAAGTGTGAAAATTTTTGGAGAATTTGGAGAGAATTGGAGGGAAAGTTTGTTAGATCTTGGAGAATGAAAATGTGATTATCAATTCTGTTATGATTAATGTCTTATACCATCTCCTAATCCATTTCTTAATCACAATTAACCAAAATGAAGAGAATTAGCACAAATGCAATTTTAAGTGAAAGTGCCAAAATGTCCTTTTCAAAACCAGTCAATGTAACAGTAAAAACCAGCTGGAGCAAGTCACTTTGATCATTTGTGATGTGTTGGAATAGGCTTTGTGTGCAAAATCCATGTAATTTGAAATTTCACCATTTTTCCCACCAATTTTCAAATAATCCACTTGAAAAATGACTTTTTGCCATGATTATTTTTGATAAAATGTGATGATGCATCATGAAAGTACACATAAAATGTGGTTTGCTCAAAGAAAGATCACCCAATTTGGCCATTCCATGTGAAAGTTATGACACTTTGAATTTAGGCATTTTTGGAAAATGATTGGACCATAACTTGCCAACCACACATGAGAAATTCATGTTCCTGGACTTTTTGGAAAGGTGAGAGCAAGATCTACAACTTTCATGTTGGGCCAAATTTCATTTGAAGCATTTTTGGACACGTAATTTTGAGATGAAAAACTTTCCATTTTTGGTAGTTTCCAATTACAGGTCACCTGCCATTTTTGGAAACTTTTCATCTGACTTTATTTTCTTCATTCTTGATGTTTGAAATGTCAAATGAAACTTGTCTAGACATGAATGAAGTGTATCCAACTCTCTCCCACCTCCAAATCCATCAATTCAAGCACAGTTGACCACAGTTGACTTTTCTAACTGATAGATGAATCTGGCTATGCACTGATCAAATTGAGCCTCAATCTTCTGATGAAATGGCTCAATGATGAAACCCTAGCTTCCATAAGCTCCATACAATCATGAAATGATCCCCATATCCACTGTAGACCCCATCTCCTTGCCAAGCCCTGATTGGCCCAATACAACTGATTCAACTGATTAGGGTTGACCAGAGGTCAAAACCCTAATCTCAAAGTATCTGATCAAGCATTTGGTGATGACAAAACCATGATGATGATGATGTACCATTTCAACCAAGATGAAGCTCAATCTCCTTGAGAATCAAAAAACCCTAATTTGAATCACACATCCTCAGATGACTAGTGATCAGTCCATAAACCCTCAGGCTTGAATCCCAACCTCTTATCTTCATTCCAAGACCTAGGAGGAGGACTTGCTCCATGTTACCACATGATATGAAATTATGCAATGCCTAATGACCTAAGAAATGCAATGCAAAATGTTAAACTAGTCCCAAGAGAGGAGGGCAAATTTTGAGGTGTTACAGCTGCCCCTATTCAATCCATTGTGAACCTGTCGATATGAACAACCTCGGCTTTCAGATGATCAGGGTGAAGAGTGATTGAATACCAAGAACAGACGAACAATTTGCACTCTGATGGGAAAATAATTAACAATGCCTGTCAGAATCGGCAAAGAAACAATCTTGAAGAAAAATCCGTCTGGAACGGAGAAAGTCGGCCTGATCACCGAAACAAAAACATCGACCTGGATACCAAAATAAACGGTAACGCAGGGATAACCATGGCCTGAACACCACCTATCCGCTGGGGATTATCATCTCTTCCTTTGCTTTTCTTGAACCCCGAAATTTTTCTTGATAATTTCTCTTTCTTCATTTTCTTGAACCCCAAAATTTTCTTTCGCTCAAATGATCCCAGATCACTGCATTTGAACCCCAACATCTTGTTTGCCAACATAATGAACCCCATTCTCCATTTGAACCCCAGTCGCCTGACGATAACTTGTGATCGCCATTGTGAACCCCGTTCTCCAGAAAATGCCGCAACATTTCCCTTTCTCCATTTGAACCCCGCTCTCCAGAAAATGCCTCAACATTTCCCTTTCTCCGTTTGAACCCCGTTCTCCAATTTCTTGTGATAATTCCGCTGGCAACGTCGGAAATAACACCCAACACCACTCTGAGGGCGACATATCAGAGGGTACACCTTCACAAAAGGAAGGTAACATGTGCATCTCATCTTCAGAAGACACCCATAACGACCTCCATTGGCCTCAGCCCAAGTCTAAGGTGACACATGAACAGAAGATAATCCTGCGGACCTCATCCCGGATATAATCTTCAACTCCAATCTCCATTTGGACCCCATTCTCCAGAAAATGTCTCAACATTTCCCTTTCTCCATTTGAACCCCGATCTCCAGAAAATGCCTCAACATTTCCTTTTCTCCATTTGAACCCCGATCTCCAATTTCTTGTGATAATTCCGTTGGCAACGTCGGAAATAACACCCAACACCACTCTGAGGGAGACATATCAGAGGGTACACCTTCACAAAAGGAAGGTAACATGTGCATCTCTTCTTCAGAAGACACCCATAACGACCTCCATTGGCCTCAGCCCAAGTCTAAGGTGACACATGAACAGAAGATAATCCTGCGGACCTCATCCCGGATATAATCTTCAACTCCAATCTCCATTTGGACCCCATTCTCCAGAAAATGTCTCAATATTTCCCTTTCTCCATTTGAACCCCGATCTCCAGAAAATGCCTCAACATTTCCTTTTCTCCATTTGAACCCCGATCTCCAGAAAATGCCTCAACATTTCCCTTTCTCCGTTTGAAACCCGATCTCTAGAAAATGCCTCAACATTTCCCTTTCTCCATTTGAACCCCGATTGTCTAGAAAATGCCTCAACATTTCCCTTTCTCCATTTGAACCCCGATTGTCTAGAAAATGCCTCAACATTTCCCTTTCTCCATTTGAACCCCGATTGTCGCGCTGATAGCGTAACGTCCTTTGATTTTATGTCCATCTCCGCCCGACGGAAAAATTTCCTCCAGTATCGCACTACTGGGGAACATTGCTGATCTGACATCATGATGCTAAACTCCTCAGAGTAACACCTTCACCATCCGGCGAAACTAAATCTCAAACGGTAACCACGGCTTGAGTCGCGCTGATCGCATAACATTCCCATCTCTGCCCGACGGAAAAGTTTCCTCTAGTATCGCACTACTGGGGAAGTACTGTTGATAAAAAAAACGGTGCCAAACTCCTCGGAGCAACACCTTCACCCTCAGGCAACCACTTCTCAAACGGTAACCACGGTCTGAGACTAGCTCATACTTGTAATAATGATGCATGATTGATTTTTTTCAGCGTAATGCTCCATAATTATGGAAATGCTACGCGATTCATTATGCAATATGCTATGCTATTTACATGATGCATGTATAAAAAGCATCCCCCTCAAGGGACTCTTCTGAGGAGCTCGAGATACTCTGCCGAGGAACTCGTCAACACTCCGATCTCCACCCTGATGGGGAATAGCGCTGCTGCTGGGAAAAGGCAACCCTTGCTGGGGATAACCTCCATCGCACCCGATCCGCTCGAGGAGTTGCTGGGGTAGCACCACCAATGCACTCTGTGGGGATACAACAGTCTTTGACTTGCTGGGGATGCAACACTCCAGACTCTGTTTGGGGAATCACCGCACATAGATACTTCCGCTGGGGAAATTGTCACCTTCAGGCCTGGCGACTGGGGAAGCATCAATCTGAAACCTGCTGGGGGATAACCATCCGGACCCTGCTAGGGAAGTCACAGACCTTGAATCTGCTGGGGAATTAGTCCTCACGACGCTGCTCGGAGAGATGAGGACAGTCTGGTACCGAACACCAGACGACTCGTCGAACCAGGGCACTCAATATCCAACTCCAGTGTCAGCTTTCCACTTTTGAGAGCTCCCAGACTCGTCTGGACTTTTCTGCTCCATCATCTTGTATTCCAAACCGTTCCGCGCTCGACGGAGAGCGAACTCCTGGGACTTATACAGACTTTTCAATTTTCAAACTTTGAAGAGTCTTCTTGATTAATTCCAAGGATCGTCGTACGTCTCGTCGTCGTCTCTTCACCGTTCTTCTATCCATTCGTCCCTGATCGGACTCCGTGGGGATTTGTTTTGTCAACAGCTTCCACATCACAACCTGCAAGTGAGTGAAAATATCTAACAGCACCTGCAAAAGAGATCGTTAGATAAAACCATGCCCCAGGCGTGTCAAGATTTCAACACTTGGGCCACTCAACCTTCCGAATAAGATTTCAAGCTTCAATCTTATAAGCATGCATTGGAAGGGACCTGTATGTCTTAAAATGTAAGATTCTTTATAAAAAATAATCGGATGTTTTTGCAATCAAAACGGTAATGAAAAACAAAAACAAAATTATTTGACTGAATATGCATTTTATTGATTGAAAAAGTGTGGCTCAAATGAGCAATACAAAGGAAGCAATTCCTGAAAAGAGGTAATTGCGCACAAAAGGAAAAATCTATCCTAATGGCAATGTGAAACCCGTGATCTCATCGAGTTCCAACTCAGTTACACCCCATATGTCCTCAGACTCTCCGTGCTTTCTGCCTTCTGAACAAAACGCTTCTGATTGATCCCCACCGGGTATTATCCATGATGTTTTAACCAAAGCACAAACGATCATGCTAGACGCAGTCATTCGTTTCAATCCCTCTTTTGCCTGGACCGCCCTTTCGGGTTTTCAGTCCACCGGGATACCCTTTTTTGCCCAAGTCGCCTTTTCAGGTTTTCGACTTGCCGGGTGTACAGTTTTCATTTTATCCCTAATTTTTGCCCGAACCTTTTCTTTCTGTTTTTTGGTTCGCCGGGATGCCCATTTTTGCCTGGACTATTTTATTCTTTTCGTCCAGCGGGTCTCTTTATACGAAGTATTTTTTAACTGCGCCCGCATCTGCAGGGGATGGAAAATCCTCGCCACTCATGGTCATCAGCAACAAGGCTCTGTCGGAGAAAACCTTCTTGACCATGCTGGGGATTTATGACTGGGTGTCCACTTGCCCCTTCGATCGTTTTGAGGAGGAAGGATCCTTTTCAGCACCATATCACCTACGTGATACACACGAGGTCGTACCTTTCTGTCAAAAGCACGTTTCATCCATTGCTGGTACAATTGCCCATGACAGATGGGCGCCAGCCTCTTTTCCTCAATCAAGCTTAACTCTTCATACCGGGTTCTTACCCATTCCGCCTCTTGCAATTTCGCGTCCATCAGGACTCTCAAAGAGGGAATCTGGACCTCAACCGGTAGCACGGCTTCATTCCATATACCAACGAGAAAGGCGTTGCCCCAGTAGGCACACCGAGGTTCGATACCCAGGATACAAGCTTCATATTCAGTCATACTGTCGGTGCATTCAAATGCTATCCGGGCAACAAAAGCTTATTCACCTAAACCTCCCCATCAGACATCAGAATCCGTTCGGATTCAGGGTCAGGCCCCTCCTCCGGGATCGGTTACTCTCAATCTTTCGATTAGAGCACCTCGAGATGTCCTCATCAGGGAACTCAAACTTCATCGGTTGATAATCCTCAACGGGTTGCGGGGCGATGTAATCAGACAATACACCCCTTGATTGCCTTCTGAGAGTATCACAAATCAGTCATCCTTCTTTTGCACTCTCACAACCCGTCCGGTCAATGCTAGATTCTCAAACGCATACTTGATCGGATCCATCTTGGACATCCACAAAGTGGTATGAACCAGCATATACTGTCTCAGTCGGCGAGCAGCCTATGCCAAAGTACATCAAGTTTTCTCGAACAGTGAATGTATTGTTTCACAGTCGATAAACTTTTTGCTAAGCTAAATTGCATGCTCTTTTCGACAAGACTCGTCATGCTGCCCTAGTACGCAACTCATAGACCCCTCGAGGGCCGTCAAGTACCAGATTAACAATTGCTCCTTTCATAGGAGGCATCAGAACCAGAGGTTCCTGCTACTCATTCTTTTTATTTTTTTTCAATGCCCCTTGGCAATCATTATTTCACCTGACCGTTTGATTTTTTTTTCAATGGCTTGAATATAGGTTCGCACATGGCTGTTAGGTGAGACATAAACCAAGACATGTAGTTCAATCTACCCAAGAAACCACGAACCTCTTTTTCCATTCTCGGTTCAGGCATTTTTTTTTATTATTATTATTTTTATTTTTTTTACAGGATCAACCTCGATTCCTCTCTTCCAATGAACCCCAACATCTTACCGGACCGCACTCTGATAGTGCACTTATCTGAATTCAACCTCAGTTTGAATTGTCTCAAATGGTCCACTCAGCTTGGCCAGATCCACCAAATGCCCCTCTTCTGTTTGGGACTTTGCTATCATGTCATCAACATAGCATTCAATTTCATGAGGAATCACATCACGAAACAAAGTCACTCTGATACATGGCACCGGCGTTCTGCTTCTCTAGAGGACAGTCTTCTCTCCATGGTAGCTTGTGCACAACGACATTGGTACTTGACCTGGCATATCCTGACACGACCAGGCGAAAGTATTCACATGCTCTTTCAACAGGGCTACCATTCTGCTTTCAACTCGCCTCTGAAGCGGCCCCAATTTCCATTTCCTTCCTGACCTCGGCGGTGCTTGGAATAACAATCTCGCATCGCCCCTCGAGCGGCTGAATCACCTTCTCCTCTTGTTTCAACAACCTGTCTAATCTTCCAGCAGATCACAATCTTCTTCGCCTTCTTCTTCGGCATGATAGATCGGATTGTCGAAGTCATATGAGGTGTAACCAAATTGTTATCAATGAGATCCGAAGAATTACTTTTCGAAGTCGGAACGAGATAAATCAAAAAAAGAAAAATGAAAACAAACATTGCCATTTTTATTTGTTTTAAAACTGCAAAAATAAATGAAAAACAGGGAACACCGCTTTTAATTGAAAAACATCCATTTATTTATGATGCGAAATGTTGCAAAATGAAACATGAGGTGGCCCTTACAATGGACCATTACGCTTCGGGCAAAACGTATGGCTTTCATGCAGATAAAATCAAAACAGAAATCATTACTCTTCCGGATGAGTGACAGTGATGCTCCTTTTTAGACCTTCCAGTTCCCTGGTACGCACGATCTTATCCATTGATCAATTTCACAGTCACTGTCAATTTCCTTACCCACTGCACCAGTGTGACTTGAGTCTAGCATTCCTGCACTGATGAAGGTAAACAGCGGACGACGTCCTCTGTTTTGCTCAGACGAGTCTTGATCTGGCTGATAGCCAATCCCAAACATGTCCGCCTTTACCACAATGCCTATGATTTTTCCCCAGCCTGGGATCCCTCCATTTCTCACCACTTCCACTGCCTGCTTGTAAGAAGAAATGGACGGCTTTTTTCTCTTTCTCAGCAAGAATGGCGTTCTCCACCTTGACGGTTTCAACTGCCAGACTGGATGTTTTACATCTCACATCGCCCATTTCTACTTTCATCATTCCATGGATTGTTTTCCCCATCACTACACACCCCTTTGTGGCAACAGTCGCACAACAGTTATCGACACCAGGGAAAGCCCCACTCTTCATCGGACGCTTCTGAACCACAGACATTGGAATCTTTAACTGATCCCCGTTCGTTTCATCCATTTTCCTCTTATCTTTGGACATCACATTCACCCTCATGGGGCCATGCATCGGCATGGGGTTAGTATTAACATCCGACATCAGCGCAAAATTGATGGTTTTAGAATCCACCAAATCTTGGACCACATGCTTAAAAGCTTTGCAATCCTCAATGTGATGTCCGGGTGCACCAGCATGGAACTTGCACCTGACATTCTCATCATAACTGGCAACCCTCTGATCCGGTTTCCCTGGAACCAAAATCCTTGGCTGCACCAACCCGAGATCCTTCAACCTTTTAAATAGAGAGGCGTAAGTCACGGGCGGCTTATTGAAATGACGATCCGTCGTCCTTCTTCTCACTTGGCCCCCAGCTCTTTGTGTCCTCTGTTGAGGTGGTGGTTGCTGCTGTTGTGCAGATCGATTACTAGTAGGGATCATTGTCGTATCAGCATATGAGTGATAACGATCCTTACCGCGTTCTCTTTTGGCCTGCACACCACCCACTTCAACTTCCTTCTTAAGCTGACCATTGCCAGAGGGTTTCTTTACTACGGATGACGGATCCTCTCCCTGAACTTTCTCCGCTAGCAGCCATTTCTCAATCTTCTCCACCTTTTCAGCAATTACCTTCTGCCCCAAGGCGAGCCCCTGCACGATTTTGATCAGCTCTCCCATCTTCTCTTTCAGCTCGAGAAGGTCGGCGTTGGGCGGGTTCACCATTCCTGTATCAATCAAACAGGTTAGAAACTGACACCTGCAAAACAGAAGACAAGTTATTATGGTTATGCATGAATGCAATGTCTATCCACATGAGGAACACTTTGTCTCTCGATCCTGGCTTCATCGAGACATATAACAATCCGACAGCAATATTCTAACATTCATCATTTGATTTCATCATACAGATCTGAGATATATGATTTAGCAAAATACCCCCAACCATGTGTGTGTGCTGTGTGAGTGCATACAGTAAAGCAAATAAAGCTTGAAGATCGATCACTGAATGAAAATAACCACCACATAGCAAAATGCACAAAAAGTGCCATAGTCATACATCAAAACTGATACAATTCTCCAGAATCGGGGAAGAAATACAAGCAAATCAATTCCATCAACATGCCTGACGGTAATCCAACACAAATGACAAAGGCCTAGCCTGATGAGGGTCCCACAGAAGGCCCTATATCATCAACCATCTTCGCGAACTCTGCGGCGAACCTGAGCTCGGTGTTCTCTTGCTGTAACCTCCCCACCTCTTTCTGGTGAATCTTCATCTGCCTGAAGTAATGATCTCTCTCAGCAATGTAGTGATCTCTCTCGGCGATGATCTTCGCTTTCTCCGCTTCCCACTCTGCAGCAAGGTGTAACACCTCAAAATTTGCCCTCCTTTCTTGGGACTAGCTTAGCATATTGCATTGCATTTTTCTAGGTCATTAGGCATTGCATATTGCATATCATGTGGTTACATTGTGCCAATCATCCTCCTAAGTCTTGGTCAGAAGATAAGAGGTGGAGATGCAGGCCTAGGGTTTTATTGACTGATCATTAGCCATCTGAGGATGTGGTGATACAAATTAGGGTTTTATGATTCTCAAGGAGATTGGTCTTTATCTTGGTTAGAATGATACATCATCATCATCATGGTTTTGTTATCATCCAGAAGATCCAAGTGTTTGATCAGATACGTTGAGATTAGGGTTTTGACCACTGGTCAACCCTAATCAGTTGTATTGGGCCAATCAGGGCATGGCAAGGATATGGGGTCTACAATGGATATGGGGATCATTTCATGATTGTATTGAGCTTATGGAAGCTAGGGTTTCATCCTTGAGCCATTTCATCAGAAGATTGGGGCTCAGATTGATCAGTGCATTGCCAAATTCATCTATTAGTTGAAAAAGTCAACTGTGGTCAACTGTGTTTGATTTTATGGATTTGGAGGTGGGAGAGAGTTGGATACACTTCATTCATGTTGAAACAAGTTTCATTTGACATTTCAAACATCAAGAGTGAAGAAAATAAAGTCAGACAAAAAATTGCCAAAAATAAAAAGTGACTTGTAATGGAAGTTTCCAAAAATGGAAAGTTTTTCACCATAAAATTACATGTCCAAAAAAGCTTCAAATGAAAATTTGTTCAACATGAAAGTTGTAGATCTTGATCTCACCTTTCCAAAAAGTCCAAGAACTTGAAATTCCCATGTATGGTTGACAAGTTATGGTCCATTCATTTTCCAAAAATGCCTATAATCAAAGTGGCATAACTTTCACATGGAATGTCCAATTTGGGTGATCTTTTTGTGAGCAAACCCCATTTCACATGTACTTTCAAGATGTATGGTCAAAATTCATCAAAAATGGTCAAGGCAAAAAGTCAATTTTCAAGTGGATTCATGTGTATTTTTGGTGTGAGATAGTGAATTTGAGCAATACTTGGAATTTGGACATGAAACCAATGCCAACACACTCCAAATGCAAAATATAACTTGTGCCAACTGGTTTTTGCTGTCACATTGCAATATTTGGAAAGGACCATTTTGCCCTTGCACTTAAATGCACATTTTCACTAATCAATTGGTTTTTGCTAATTATGATTAACAAAGTGATTAAGGAGATGGTATAAGTTTCTAATCCTAACAGAATTGGTTAACCACATTTCATTTTCCAAGAATTGCAACAAACTTTCCCTCCAAAATTGCCAAATTCTCTCAAACTCTCCAAAATTTCATCAAGCATTTTTCAAGATTTCTTCATCAAATCTTCATCAAACTTGTTCATTCTTTTTTGATTCACTCTCCACAAACCTTCTTGAAGAACTGTTTTGGCAAATTCGTGGCAAAAGCATCAAGATCATGGACTGTACAAAGCTTGCTCAACAATGGCAAAGTGAGGATTCTTCCAATTGGAGCTGTTTTGGATCGAGCTAGGCATTGCATTCAACTCACATAACCTTAATCTCCATCTGTTTTGGCCTGTTGCATCCAGAAACATCCAGATCGAGCACTGCCATTTCTACAAGGTGCAAATTCGAAATTCTCCTTTGCTTAAATTATTAGGTGGCTTTTGTAGGTCTTTGAACATAGGTTAACATGATATGATTAGTTTTTGAATTGATTAAGTATTGAATGAGAAATCGCGATTTGAAGTTTTGTGTTCATATCTTCTTTCGTTCGATCCCGTGGCCATGGTTAGAATTAGGAGAAACAAGTTACATAACCTTAATCTAGGTGAAGAGACGGTTCTTTTGACTATAAGTTTGTTGATTTTGGTTAAGTTTTGATGTTCATGATTTTCTGGAAAAAACTGGACTGTTCTTGGTGAAGAACGTGATGAACAGTGCGCGTAGATCTTCTAAATGCCATTGCCTTGTTCAAATTGTGTTTGGCGCCAGCTCTGGCCAATCAGAGCGCGCCCTGGCGTGTAAACGAAACGGCGCCGTTTTGGCCAATTTGATAAGTATTACAAGTTTGCCATTATCACATATTTATTAATATTATTTCATTTCTTTTGCAATTTTATTTCATTTGATCACATGATCTTGTAAAAATCATAACTCACTCATTTTTTATCCAATTTTTGTGAGGTTTTTTTCATAATACTCCTGATGATGTGTAGAATTTAATCATGATTTTTGTGGAATTTTTGCATGTGTAGAAAATTAAAATGCCTAGGGTTGGATTGTATGTGTCACATTTGTGTATGTCTTTCCATATCCTTCATGAAATGTTGATGCCTTCAAATAAATGAATGAAATTTTTTGTGCTTGTTCTGGACATGTTGATGGTGATTTTCATGTAGAGTTTGTAATTTTTGGATACATGGTTGATGAGTTATGAATTTTTGATTAGAGGTGTGACAATTTGTGTCACACCAAGCATGTTGAACTTCATGATTTTATTTAAAATGCTTAGGGATGTTGAATTGAGTTGAAATTTTGCATGAATGAACATATGTATGTTGAGATCACATGAGATTTTTTCTGGAATTTTTGATGGCTTTTTCTAATTGATTGTGATTTTCTCTTCTGTTGAACCATTTTGTGACATTGTGTGACACATGATTGTATTTTGTTTGTGAAATTCTCATAGTGTATTGGATGAGTGTGGAATTTGACATGTGGATTGTAGACACATTACAGGTCATTATGGTTTTGATCCCATTCATTTATCTTGTTGTGACACTGTTTTGTGATTTTTGGAAGTTGATGTTTGTGTGGATACCATGTGTTGGCTTGTTTGAAATTGTCTGAACTTCTTGATTTTCATTGACCTACTTCCTTTTGTCTAATTGAGCTGAAATTTGACATGCTATGCATTGAATGTGTCCTGTTTAGGTGTGAATTTTTGTGGAATTAATTGAATTGTTTTGATATGGATTTGATTGAGATAGTTCTGTTTGGTCTTTTGAAGTTGCAAATTGCATGTTGGATGCTATTTTGTGCATAAAATGATAATGGTGATTGATATGAGCATGGGACCAATTGCATTTGTTTCTAATTTGGTTGATTGTGATTTTGGATAATTTTCACTTGCTGTTTTGGATTTTTCATCTCTTTTGGACCCTAGGCTTGGCCTAGTGGTCTTGTTTCTCACTTTTGAATTGTGTTTCAGGTTCGAGATGCAAATGGCTTAAGGAGAACAATGCAAGTTGTAAATTGAGTTTGTTTGATGTTGTAAACTAACATTGGCTTTGTGTTGTAGGGTTTGATGCTTGAGTTTGAGCTCATGGCTTGCACTTATGTGCATTAACTTGTGTTTGACTGTACAGATTAACATTTGCTGTTTACTTTTAGGTTTGTCTGGTATACTGACTGTGCTTGATTGATTCCAGGTACCATAGTCGCTTTAGTTCTTTAAGAACTTGCTTGCTGCTGCTTGGTTTTTTAAACCAATTGAGGTAGACTCTCTTGTCTCCATGTAGTCTGGAAGACCTGGCTTGTTATTTAGCCAGGCACCTGTCTGAAGTCCTCCTTAAGAGGCGATGTTTGTGCTTGTTTACTTTTTGTGCTAAGCAGGTAAAGACCTTGATTAAGGCAATTGGTGGATCAAAGAGATATGCAACCTATCTCCCACTATTCTGTTGAGTCGTTCCTCTGCTCACACAACTGTGTTGATGCATTGGGACACAAACCCAAGATCTTGTACTTTGTACAGTTGTGTCAGAGTCTTGAGCGTAGAAGGGTCCCTCCATTCTGGACCCACGCTCCTTTGTCTGAAGCTCTCCCTGGACAGGGATAAGAGCTGTGAAGTCTAATCTTCACTCACCTTTCATCAGTTTCACCTTAGCCTCTCAATGGCAAGGTTAAGAGCTAATACTACCTCTGTACAGATGACTTGCTTCGGCAGTCGAACCCTCTGTTTGAGCCCACTTCTGACTGGATATAGTGTGTGCTTTGTGAATATTTGCTTGAAATGTTTGTTTTATTTTGGGTTGATGCTTGCATGCTTGTTTCTCCTGGTTAGGATTAGCTTGCTGTTGTGCAAGTAGGTAGAAACCACAACATAGGGCAATGATGCATGATAACACTAGGCTCGAGTACAGCTCCCTGGTAGTGTGTCTCCCCTTGGTTTCTGGCTAGAATTTCTTTCCCTTTCAGGGGAACTACGTCGCCCTGATCCTCATACCAGATGAGGTACGTAGGCAGGAGACCGTGCGAGGTCTCTCCGGGCACTTTTCTTTCTTTTTGTGTGTGTGCTTGACAGTTATAGGCTCGAGTTCCCGACTCCCTATTAACTTGTTGGTTGTTGTGTGCTTGGAAGCTGATGTAAGTCCATCGAGTGGCATTCGGGCTCCAGTGTGCGTGTGTTTTGGTTCGGATGCTGATGTAAGTCCAGTGATTGGCATTCAGGCTCCATGTTTGCCTGTGTTTGTGTTTTGCTTGTTTGGCGTGCGTGAGCCGAACTACGGCAGCTCTGATTCTCGTTCCAGACGAGATACGTAGGCATAGGATGCGATATCCTAGCGAGCCCTCTTCCTCTTAACCCCACCTGTGTTGTGTTTCGGTGTGTGTGTGTGATGTCTGTTTGTTTAGCAACCTTTTCTTTCTTTTAGAGCGTGGATCCCGTCGAGTACGACGGACGTGAGGGGTGCTAATACCTTCCCCTTGCGTAACCGACTCCCGTACCCTTTCTCTTTGGTCGCGAGACCATGCTTTTTCCAGGTTTACTCTGAGCGTTTCCTTTCCCTCCTTTGGGATAAATAACGCACGGTGGTGGCTCTGTGTTGTTTTTGTTTCAGCCCGCCGGTTGTTTTTCGCGGATGCGACAGCTGGCGACTCTGCTGGGGATTTCACAAGATGTTGACCTGTGCTGGTCCATCTTCCCTAAGCGAGTCTCTCCTAGCGTTCTAGGATAGTTTAGGTTGCTTGTGCTTTATTTATTGCATTTATTATTCTGATTGTGTATATATCTGCATAAATGTCTGCATGCATCATACTATCATGTTGCCGTCCTCTGTGCAGGTGGTTCCTCTGTTTGGGGTGGGTGTTCTGAGTGGGGCTAAAACCCAGGCCCGAGTATACACCTAGGATTAGTGTGGTCTCATGTTGCCTCCTTCATGTTAGGTCAACATGTGCCTGGCAACGTGATGTAGCACAAGCCGGACGAGGTTCATTTGATAGTGCTTTCCTCTGTGGGGTACTCCACTTTGGTTGAGTTACTTCATTTGAGCTGTTGACTCTGGTGACCGATCATTTCCCGGATCTTTGGTTTAGACGATCTTAAGAGAGCTACAATGGCACACCCGAAAGGGCAAACCCATTGAGTATCTTTGCCCGATTGTCGAGACTATTATCCGCCTTAGGGTGACCTGATTAGAATTTACGTGTTAGGGGAGGGTGATTCTTTCAGATGTTCTGTTGGTGACTCAGATGGTGACTTTTGGTTCCGTTGATCAGAGTCATATTTATAAGTCGGATTTATGGTCATTTATTTCTGAGACGCCGAAGTGTTGTCCGAGTTATTTATCAGTGGGGATCCGTTTATTTAAGGATTCCCCGGGCCGATTCAGAGGTTTTCAAGGTATCTGCTCAGAGTTTGTCCGGTGATGATGATGATGTATCTGTCAGTTCCGTTTATTTCGGAACCCTTGAGTTGGATTTGTGGTTACATAGTCCTTCAGATGGTTGTGATCGGTTCGGAGATCAGGGTTTCAGTGCAGTAAATGTCCAGCTGACTTGGGAGGATGGCACAATGCATTGCATTCATACATCTGCATCATTCTCATTTCGCACTCCTCTGCATCGAACCTATGTCTAGCCATATGGGGAGAATTACTGATTAAGAATCTGGTTGAGAGACATCCGGATGTCAGAATGTTATTGGTGAAATATTATCTGTCTCGATGAAACCAGAATCGAAGGACAAAATCTTCCTCGTATGGATAGACGTTACATTCATGCATATTAACCTGTTTGCTGTTTTGCAGGAATCATTGCTCGTGCTCGTAGAACTGTACCTTTGCACTCAACGCGCCCTCACAGATACTTCACCAGACGCAATACTCCCAGACTAATGGATCTCCCAAACACAGATATCCTCGAGCTGAAGGACAAGATGACTGAGCTGATCAACATCATGCAGGGTTTTGCAGTTGGTCAGAAGGCTCTGGCTGATAAGGTCGAGAAGCTCGAGCGAGCTTCAGCTGCTAACAGTGTTGTTAACCTGGATGGTGTCTCCAACCAGGGGCTGGGTGGATCCAGAGACGGTGAAAAAAGAGCAATCGTAGGTATGGTGAACAACAATGCTGGTGGACTTGGTGCTGCTACTGGTGGTGGGCCCGGTCTGGGGCATAATCTGAAGGATAGTCTGTTCCCGCCTTTCTTCGGGGTTGAGGACGACAGAGAAGAGGATAGGGAGGCTGATCAGTTTTCAATGCATAATGAGCCATTTGGTCAGTATGGTGCCCCGCCACAGAATAAGGAGATTCAGTTGCTGGCAGAAAAGATCAGAGCTCTTGAAAGCTATGCCACTCCTGGGGTTGTAAATATGTCGAATATGGGGCTGGTTGAGGGGATTGTGATCCCACAGAAATTTAAGGCGCCCTCATTTGATAAATATAAGGGGAGTTCCTGCCCGGAAACTCACCTGCAGGCCTTTGTCCGCGAGATCTCTGCATACACTACAGATCAAAAGCTTTGGATGTACTTCTTCCAAGACAGTCTGTCCGGAGGATCCTTGGAATGGTATACCAAGCTGAAATCTTCTGATATCAAAAGCTGGCAGGATCTTGGCGATGCCTTCTTTAAACAGTACCAATTCAATGCTGACATGGCTCCTAGTCGTACCCAGCTGCAGGGTATGTCTCAGAAGTCAAGTGAAGGGTTTAAAGAGTATGCTCAGAGGTGGAGGGAGTTGGCTGCCAGAGTGCAACCTCCACTGGTGGACAGAGAGATGTCTGATCTCTTCATGGGTACCCTGCAGGGGGCATTTGCTGAAAGAATGGTGGGTTGTCCCGTCACTAACTTTGCTGACATTGTGGTGGTTGGGGAGAGAATTGAAAGTTGGCTGAGAATGGGGAAGATCCCGGGTGGTAATGCTTCGTCATCAGGATCGAAGAAGCCCTTCGGTAACGGCCAAAGGAAGAATGAGGTTGAATCAAGTGTTGTGTATGCCCAGAGAGGACACGGTAGGGATCGTTACTACCAGCACACTGCTGCGGTAACCACCCCTGCTGGTAGTCAGTCAGTACGACAACAGCGTCAGCCACCTCAACAGAGAGTCGGGTATCAAGTGAGAGGAAAAGGGATTGATCGCCATTTTGACAGGCCGCCCGTGACATACGCTGTTCTGTTTAAAAAGTTGATGGATCTTGGGTTGGTTCAACCGAGGGCGATGGTTCCGATGAGATCAGATCAGAGACCTCCTAATTATGATGAGAACGCCCAGTGCGAATTCCATTCTGGCACACCAGGGCATAACATTGAGGGCTGTAAAGCATTCAAGCACGTTGTCCAGGATCTGGTAGACTCCAAGGCCATCAATTTTGCACCATCACCAAATGTTAATGTCAATCCCATGCCGGCACATGGTCAGGCGATGGTGAGTGCAATTGCTGAAGATTCGGATCACGCCTATGCGGTAGGTGAAAGGACTGACAGTGACTGCGAATTTGATGGTTGGATAAAGCCGTGCGCACCAGGGATGGGAATCCAGAACTGGAAGGCCTAAAAAGATCATCACGGTCACTCTACTTGAAGAGTAATAATTTCTGTTTTCAGTTTTATTTGCATGAAAGCCATACGTGTTGCCCGACACGTAATGGTTCATTGTAAGGGCCACCTCATGTTCATAATTTGCAACATTTCTGCATCATTAATAAATGGATGTTTTTCAGTCAAAAAGCGGTGTTCCCTGTTTTTCATTTATTTTTGCAGTTTTAAAAACAAATAAAAATGGCAATGTTTGTTTTCATTTTCTTCCCTTTTTGATTTATCTCGTTCCGAATTCAAAAATAATTCTCCGGATCTCATTGATAACAATTCGATTACACCTCTGTATGACTTCGACAATCCGATCTATCATGCCGAAGAAGAAGGCGAAGAAGATTGTGATCTGCTGGAATTAGCCAGGTTGTCGAAACAAGAGGAGAAGGTGATTCAGCCGCACGAGGAGCGATGCAAGATCGTTATTCCAAGCGCCGAGGTCAGAAAGGAAATGAAAGTTGGGACCGCTTCAGAGGCAAGTCGAGAGCAGAATGGTAGCCATGTTAAAAGAGCATGTGGATACCTTCGCCTGATCATGTCAGGATATGCCAGGGTCGGATACCGATGTCATTATGAACAAGCTACCATGGAGAGAAGACTGTCCTCTGGAGAAGCAGAACGCCAGTGCCTGTATCAGAGAGCCATGATGACTTTGTTTCATGATATGATTCATCATGGAATCAAATGCTATGTTGATGACATGATAGCAAAGTCCCCAAACAGAAGAGGGGCATCTGGTAGATCTGGCCAAGCTGAGTGGACCAGTTGAGACAATTCAAACTGAGGTTGAATTCAAATAAGTGCACTATCAGAGTGCAGGCCGGTAAGCTGTTGGGGTTCGTTGTAAGAGAGGAATCGAGGTTGATCCTGCTAAAAAAAAAAAAAAAAAAAAAGGAAATGCCTGAACCGAGAACAGAAAAGAGAGGTTCGTGGTCTCCTGGGAAGATTGAACTACATGTCATGGTTCACATCTCACCTAACAGCCACGTGGGAACCCATTCAAGAAAAAAGAGATCAAACGGTCAGGTGAAATAATGATTACCAAGGGGCATTGAAAAGTAAAAGAATAAGTTGCAGGAGCTTCTGATTCTGATGTCTCCATATGGAAAGAGACTGTTAATCTGTTCTTGACAGCCTTCAAGGGGTCTATGAGGTGTAATGGGGCAGCATGACGAGTCTTGTCGAAAAGAGCATGCAATTTACCTTAGCAAAAAGTTTGCCGACTGTGAAACAATACATTCACTGTTCGAGAAAACTTGATGTACTTTGGCATAGGCTGCTCGCCGACTGAGACAGTATATGCTGGTTCATACCACTTTGTGGATTTCAAGATGGATCTGATCAAGTACATATCTGAGAAGTCAGCATCGACCGGATGGGTTGCGAGAGGACAAGTGATTCTGACCGAATGTGATATGCAGTACACCGCTCAGAAAGCATCAAGAGGGGTGTATTGTCTGATTACATCGCCCAGTAACCCATTGAGGATTATCAACCAAGGAAGTTTGAATTCCCTGATGAGGATATCTCGAGGTGCTCCATTCAAAAGATTGAGAGTAACCGATCCCGGAGGAGGGGCCTGACCCCAAATCCGAACGGATTCTGATGTCTGATGGGGTCAATGTGAAGGAGTTAGCGCTGCCTGGCTAACATTTGAATGCACCAACAATGGTAGCTGAGTACGAAGTTTGTAGCCTGGGTACCGTACCTCGATGCGTGCATCTACTGGGGCAACGCCTTTCTCACTCAGAGAGCCTGATTGAGGAAAAGAGGTTGGCAGCCATCTGTCATGGGCAGTTGTACCAGCAAAGGATGAAGCGTGCTTTTGACCGAAAGGTGCGACCTCGGGTATCACACAGGTGATATGGTGCTGAAAAGGATCCTTCCTCCTCAAAACGATCGGAGGGGCAAATGGACACCCAATTATGAAGGTCCATTCGTGGTCAAGAAGGTCTTCTCTGGCGGAGCCTTGTTGTTAACGACCATGGATGGCGGAGATTTTTCATCCCCTGTGAATGCGAACGCAGTTAAAAAATACTTCGTGTAAATAGACCCGCTGGACGAAAAGAATAAAATAGTCCAGGCAAAAATGGGCATCCCGGCGAACCAAAAAAAACAGAAAGAAAGGTTCGGGCAAAAATTAGGGATAAAAATGAAAAATTGTACACCCGGCAAGTTGAAAACCTGAAAAGGCGACTTGGGCAAAAAAGGGTATCCCGGTGGACTGAAAACCCGAAAGGGCGGTCCAGGCGAAAGAGGGATTGAAACGAACAACTGCGTCTAGCATGATCGTTTGCGCTCTGGTTAAGGCATCATGGATAATACCCGGTAGGGATCGATCAGAAGCGTCTTTTTCAGAAGGCAGAAAGCACGGAGAGTCTGAGGACATATGGGGTGTAACCGAGTTGGAACTCGATGAGATCACGGATTTCACATTGCCATTAGGATATATTTTTCCTTTTGTGCGCAATTACCTCTTTTCAGGAATTGCTTCCTTTGTATTGCTCATTCGAGCCACACTTTTTCAAATCAATAAAAGGCATATTCAGTCAAATAATTTTGTTTTTGTTTTTCATTACCGCTTTGATTGCAAAAACATCCGATTATTTTGATAAAGAATTTTGCATTTTAAGACATACAGGTCCCTTCCAATGCATGTTTATAAGATTGAAATCTTGAAATCCTATTCGGAAGGTTGGGTGACCCAAGTGTTGAAATCTTGACACGCCTGGGGCACGGTTTTATCTAACGATCTGTTTTGCAGGAACTGTTAGATATTTTTTCACTCACTTGCAGGTTGTGACGAGGAAGCTGTTGACAAAAGAAATCCCCGTGGAGTCCAATCAGGGACGAGTGAATCAATAGGAAGGGATGACGAAAAGACGGCGAGACGTACGACGATCCTTGAACGATAATCAAGAAGACTCTTCAAAATCGGAAGATTGGAAAGTCTGTAGAAATTCCCCGCAGGGTCCAATCAGGGACGAATGAATGGGTAGAGAAGCGATGAGAATACGTCGAGACGTACGACGACCCTTGGAATTAATCAAGAAGACTCTTCAAAATCGGAAGATTGGAAAGTCTGTAGAAATTCCCCGCAGGGTCCAATCAGGGACGAATGAATGGGTAGAGAAGCGATGAGAATACGTCGAGACGTACGACGACCCTTGGAATTAATCAAGAAGACTCTTCAAAGTCGGAAAATTGAAAAGTCTGTATAGTCCCCAGGAGTTCGCTCTCCGTCGAGCGCGGAGCGATTTTGAATACAAGATGATGGAGCAGAAAAGGTCCAGATGAGTCGGGATGTATATCCCAAGCAGAGTCAGGAGGACCAAATCCCCGGCAGATCCAAGGTCTGTGGTTCCCCTAGCAGGGTCGGGATCATTATCCCCAGCAGGTGTCAGATCGATGCTTCCCCAGTCGCCAGACCTGGAGGTTGCTGTTTCCCCAGCAAAGCTATCTGTGAGCATTTCCCCAATGAAGTCGCCAGGTATCTGTGGGGGTTCCCCGAAGCAGAGTCGGGGTTGATATCCCCAGCAAGTCGAAGACTGTTGTATCCCCACAGAGTGTTGGTGGTTCTTATCCCCAGCAGTTTCCCGAGCGGATTGGGTGCAAAGGAGGTTCTTCCCCAGCAAGGGTTACCTTTTCCCAGCAGCAGCAGTGCTATTCCCCAGCGGGGTGGAGATCGGAGAATTGACGAGTTCCTCAACGGAGTGTCTCGTGCTCCCCAGCAGAATCCCTTGAGGGGGGCGCTTTTTATGCATTCATCATGTAGAATAAGCATAACATGTTGCATAGAAAAATAAATCGCGTAGCATTTCCATAGTTATGGAGCATTACGCAGAAAAATCAATCATGCATCATTACAAGCATAAGCTAGTCTCAAGCCGTGGTTACCGCTTGAAGTTTTGGTTTCGCCGGATGGTGAAGATGTTACTCTGATGGGTTTAGCATCATGATGTCAGATCAGCGATATACCCCAGTAGTGCGATACTGGAGGAAGCTTTTCCATCGGACAGAGATGGAAATGTTACGCGATCAGCGCAATTCAAGCCGTGGATACCGCTTGAGATTTGGTTTCGACAGAAGTTGGAAGATGTTACTCTGAGGAGTTCAGCATCGGGATTTTGGAGCAGCAGTATTTCCCAGTTATTCCCCGGCAAGCGTTTACCTGGTTTTGACATATGTGGATGTCGTCCTTGCGATATCAGTAAGTGTCTGGTCGAGTTTTCTTTGATGCCTGTAAACATCATTGTTCGATGTCTTGTAAACATCATTGTTAGATGCCTGTAAAACATCCTTGTTAGATGCCTGTAAACATCATTGTTCGATGTCCAGTAAACGTCGAGTTTTCTCCCAGTCATTAGTAAGTGTCTGGTCGAGCTTTCTTTGGTGCCTGTAAACATCATCGTTCGATGTCACGTAAACGTCGAGTTTTCTCCCAGTCATCAGTAAGTGTCTGGTCGAGTTTTCTTTGGTGTCAGTAAACATCATTGTTCGATGTCACGTAAACGTCGAGTTATTTCCCAGTCATCAGTAAGTGTCTGGTCGAGCTTTCTTTGGTGCCTGTAAACATCATCGTTCGATGTCACGTAAACGTCGAGTTTTCTCCCAGTCATCAGTAAGTGTCTGGTCGAGTTTTCTTTGGTGTCAGTAAACATCATCGTTCGATGTCACGTAAACGTCGAGTTATTTCCCAGTCATCAGTAAGTGTCTGGTCGAGCTTTCTTTGGTGCCTGTAAACATCATTGTTCGATGTCCAGTAAACGTCGAGTTTTCTCCCAGTCATCAGTAAGTGTCTGGTCGAGTTTTCTTTGGTGTCAGTAAACATCATCGTTCGATGTCACGTAAACGTCGAGTTTCTTCCCAGTCATCAGTCAGTGTCTGGTGGAAGGTGTACCCTCTGATATGTCGCCCTCAGAGTGGTGATTGGTGTTATTTCCGACGTTGTCAGCGGAATTATCACAAGGAAACAAGATGTCGAGGTTCAAATGCAGTGATCCGGGACCATTGGCGCAAGAGAAAATTTCGGGGTTCAAGAAAAACATAAAAAAAAAGAAGAGTAATGATAATCCCCAGCGGATGTGGTGTTCAGGCCATGGTTATCCCTGCGTTACCATTTATTTTGGTATCCAGGTCGATGTTGTTGTTTCGGTATTCCGGCCGACTTTTTCCGTACCAGACGGATGTTTCTTCAAGATTGTGTTCTTTGCCGATTCTGACAGGCATTGTTAATTATTTTCCCATCAGAGTGCAAATTATTCGTCTGTTCTTGGTATTCAATCACTCTTCATCCTGGTCATCTGAAAGCCGAGGCTATTCATATCAACAGGTTCACAGTGGATTGAATAGGGGCAGCTGTAACACCTCAAAATTTGCCCTCCTTTCTTGGGACTAGCTTAGCATATTGCATTGCATTTTTCTAGGTCATTAGGCATTGCATATTGCATATCATGTGGTTACATTGTGCCAATCATCCTCCTAAGTCTTGGTCAGAAGATAAGAGATGGAGATGCAGGCCTAGGGTTTTATTGACTGATCATTAGCCATCTGAGGATGTGGTGATACAAATTAGGGTTTTATGATTCTCAAGGAGATTGGTCTTTATCTTGGTTAGAATGATACATCATCATCATCATGGTTTTGTTATCATCCAGAAGATCCAAGTGTTTGATCAGATACCTTGAGATTAGGGTTTTGACCACTGGTCAACCCTAATCAGTTGTATTGGGCCAATCAGGGCATGGCAAGGAGATGGGGTCTACAATGGATATGGGGATCACTTCATGATTGTATTGAGCTTATGGAAGCTAGGGTTTCATCCTTGAGCCATTTCATCAGAAGATTGGGGCTCAGATTGATCAGTGCATTGCCAAATTCATCTATTAGTTGAAAAAGTCAACTGTGGTCAACTGTGTTTGATTTTATGGATTTGGAGGTGGGAGAGAGTTGGATACACTTCATTCATGTTGAAACAAGTTTCATTTGACATTTCAAACATCAAGAGTGAAGAAAATAAAGTCAGACAAAAAATTGCCAAAAATAGAAAGTGACTTGTAATGGAAGTTTCCAAAAATGGAAAGTTTTTCACCATAAAATTACATGTCCAAAAAAGCTTCAAATGAAAATTTGTTCAACATGAAAGTTGTAGATCTTGATCTCACCTTTCCAAAAAGTCCAAGAACTTGAAATTCCCATGTATGGTTGACAAGTTATGGTCCATTCATTTTCCAAAAATGCCTATAATCAAAGTGGCATAACTTTCACATGGAATGTCCAATTTGGGTGATCTTTTTGTGAGCAAACCCCATTTCACATGTACTTTCAAGATGTATGGTCAAAATTCATCAAAAATGGTCAAGGCAAAAAGTCAATTTTCAAGTGGATTCATGTGTATTTTTGGTGTGAGATAGTGAATTTGAGCAATACTTGGAATTTGGACATGAAACCAATGCCAACACACTCCAAATGCAAAATATAACTTGTGCCAACTGGTTTTTGCTGTCACATTGCAATATTTGGAAAGGACCATTTTGCCCTTGCACTTAAATGCACATTTTCACTAATCAATTGGTTTTTGCTAATTATGATTAACAAAGTGATTAAGGAGATGGTATAAGTTTCTAATCCTAACAGAATTGGTTAACCACATTTCATTTTCCAAGAATTGCAACAAACTTTCCCTCCAAAATTGCCAAATTCTCTCAAACTCTCCAAAATTTCATCAAGCATTTTTCAAGATTTCTTCATCAAATCTTCATCAAACTTGTTCATTCTTTTTTGATTCACTCTCCACAAACCTTCTTGAAGAACTGTTTTGGCAAATTCGTGGCAAAAGCATCAAGATCATGGACTGTACAAAGCTTGCTCAACAATGGCAAAGTGAGGATTCTTCCAATTGGAGCTGTTTTGGATCGAGCTAGGCATTGCATTCAACTCACATAACCTTAATCTCCATCTGTTTTGGCCTGTTGCATCCAGAAACATCCAGATCGAGCACTGCCATTTCTACAAGGTGCAAATTCGAAATTCTCCTTTGCTTAAATTATTAGGTGGCTTTTGTAGGTCTTTGAACATAGGTTAACATGATATGATTAGTTTTTGAATTGATTAAGTATTGAATGAGAAATCGCGATTTGAAGTTTTGTGTTCATATCTTCTTTCGTTCGATCCCGTGGCCATGGTTAGAATTAGGAGAAACAAGTTACATAACCTTAATCTAGGTGAAGAGACGGTTCTTTTGACTATAAGTTTGTTGATTTTGGTTAAGTTTTGATGTTCATGATTTTCTGGAAAAAACTGGACTGTTCTTGGTGAAGAACGTGATGAACAGTGCGCGTAGATCTTCTAAATGCCATTGCCTTGTTCAAATTGTGTTTGGCGCCAGCTCTGGCCAATCAGAGCGCGCCCTGGCGTGTAAACGAAACGGCGCCGTTTTGGCCAATTTGATAAGTATTACAAGTTTGCCATTATCACATATTTATTAATATTATTTCATTTCTTTTGCAATTTTATTTCATTTGATCACATGATCTTGTAAAAATCATAACTCACTCATTTTTTATCCAATTTTTGTGAGGTTTTTTTCATAATACTCCTGATGATGTGTAGAATTTAATCATGATTTTTGTGGAATTTTTGCATGTGTAGAAAATTAAAATGCCTAGGGTTGGATTGTATGTGTCACATTTGTGTATGTCTTTCCATATCCTTCATGAAATGTTGATGCCTTCAAATAAATGAATGAAATTTTTTGTGCTTGTTCTGGACATGTTGATGGTGATTTTCATGTAGAGTTTGTAATTTTTGGATACATGGTTGATGAGTTATGAATTTTTGATTAGAGGTGTGACAATTTGTGTCACACCAAGCATGTTGAACTTCATGATTTTATTTAAAATGCTTAGGGATGTTGAATTGAGTTGAAATTTTGCATGAATGAACATATGTATGTTGAGATCACATGAGATTTTTTCTGGAATTTTTGATGGCTTTTTCTAATTGATTGTGATTTTCTCTTCTGTTGAACCATTTTGTGACATTGTGTGACACATGATTGTATTTTGTTTGTGAAATTCTCATAGTGTATTGGATGAGTGTGGAATTTGACATGTGGATTGTAGACACATTACAGGTCATTATGGTTTTGATCCCATTCATTTATCTTGTTGTGACACTGTTTTGTGATTTTTGGAAGTTGATGTTTGTGTGGATACCATGTGTTGGCTTGTTTGAAATTGTCTGAACTTCTTGATTTTCATTGACCTACTTCCTTTTGTCTAATTGAGCTGAAATTTGACATGCTATGCATTGAATGTGTCCTGTTTAGGTGTGAATTTTTGTGGAATTAATTGAATTGTTTTGATATGGATTTGATTGAGATAGTTCTGTTTGGTCTTTTGAAGTTGCAAATTGCATGTTGGATGCTATTTTGTGCATAAAATGATAATGGTGATTGATATGAGCATGGGACCAATTGCATTTGTTTCTAATTTGGTTGATTGTGATTTTGGATAATTTTCACTTGCTGTTTTGGATTTTTCATCTCTTTTGGACCCTAGGCTTGGCCTAGTGGTCTTGTTTCTCACTTTTGAATTGTGTTTCAGGTTCGAGATGCAAATGGCTTAAGGAGAACAATGCAAGTTGTAAATTGAGTTTGTTTGATGTTGTAAACTAACATTGGCTTTGTGTTGTAGGGTTTGATGCTTGAGTTTGAGCTCATGGCTTGCACTTATGTGCATTAACTTGTGTTTGACTGTACAGATTAACATTTGCTGTTTACTTTTAGGTTTGTCTGGTATACTGACTGTGCTTGATTGATTCCAGGTACCATAGTCGCTTTAGTTCTTTAAGAACTTGCTTGCTGCTGCTTGGTTTTTTAAACCAATTGAGGTAGACTCTCTTGTCTCCATGTAGTCTGGAAGACCTGGCTTGTTATTTAGCCAGGCACCTGTCTGAAGTCCTCCTTAAGAGGCGATGTTTGTGCTTGTTTACTTTTTGTGCTAAGTAGGTAAAGACCTTGATTAAGGCAATTGGTGGATCAAAGAGATATGCAACCTATCTCCCACTATTCTGTTGAGTCGTTCCTCTGCTCACACAACTGTGTTGATGCATTGGGACACAAACCCAAGATCTTGTACTTTGTACAGTTGTGTCAGAGTCTTGAGCGTAGAAGGGTCCCTCCATTCTGGACCCACGCTCCTTTGTCTGAAGCTCTCCCTGGACAGGGATAAGAGCTGTGAAGTCTAATCTTCACTCACCTTTCATCAGCTTCACCTTAGCCTCTCAATGGCAAGGTTAAGAGCTAATACTACCTCTATACAGATGACTTGCTTCGGCAGTCGAACCCTCTGTTTGAGCCCACTTCTGACTGGATATAGTGTGTGCTTTGTGAATATTTGCTTGAAATGTTTGTTTTATTTTGGGTTGATGCTTGCATGCTTGTTTCTCCTGGTTAGGATTAGCTTGCTGTTGTGCAAGTAGGTAGAAACCACAACATAGGGCAATGATGCATGATAACACTAGGCTCGAGTACAGCTCCCTGGTAGTGTGTCTCCCCTTGGTTTCTGGCTAGAATTTCTTTCCCTTTCAGGGGAACTACGTCGCCCTGATCCTCATACCAGATGAGGTACGTAGGCAGGAGACCGTGCGAGGTCTCTCCGGGCACTTTTCTTTCTTTTTGTGTGTGTGCTTGACAGTTATAGGCTCGAGTTCCCGACTCCCTATTAACTTGTTGGTTGTTGTGTGCTTGGAAGCTGATGTAAGTCCATCGAGTGGCATTCGGGCTCCAGTGTGCGTGCGTTTTGGTTCGGATGCTGATGTAAGTCCAGTGATTGGCATTCAGGCTCCATGTTTGCCTGTGTTTGTGTTTTGCTTGTTTGGCGTGCGTGAGCCGAACTACGGCAGCTCTGATTCTCGTTCCAGACGAGATACGTAGGCATAGGATGCGATATCCTAGTGAGCCCTCTTCCTCTTAACCCCACCTGTGTTGTGTTTCGGTGTGTGTGTGTGTGATGTCTGTTTGTTTAGCAACCTTTTCTTTCTTTTAGAGCGTGGATCCCGTCGAGTACGACGGACGTGAGGGGTGCTAATACCTTCCCCTTGCGTAACCGACTCCCGTACCTTTTCTCTTTGGTCGCGAGACCATGCTTTTTCCAGGTTTACTCTGAGCGTTTCCTTTCCTTCCTTTGGGATAAATAACGCACGGTGGCGGCTCTGTGTTGTTTTTGTTTCAGCCCGCCGGTTGTTTTTCGCGGATGCGAAACAAGGGTTCTGGCTCTGGCATCTCTCTGATCTCTCACAAGAATTTGCCTCCTCTTCTCATCTTCAATGACCTTTGAGGCTCTGGCTAGCTTCTCCTTCGTGATGTCATGCTCCCTTGTGGATGACGCTAAGGCTTGGCTGATCTTCCCATAGTAGGCAATATCCATCTCAAAGCGCTTTGCTTCCAGGGCATGTCGCTTGTCTTGATCTTCCATCTTCACTCTAATCTCCTGATTAGCCGTCTGAATCCGAGCAACACTCATCTCCAATTCAGTTTTCTCCGCTTGCAACTGATCTCTGGCTCTCTTCATCTCGATGAATTCCTCCATACTGACAGAAGAACGCGGACCCTCAATCATAGGGCACCAAGGATCACCTCCCGGAAATGGTAGACGTGTGATCTCAATCCTCTTCCGAAGCCAATCATCGAATAGAGGAAAATACCGGCTGTTGACCTTGCCAAACGGAACCTTGCCCTTTCTTTGAATGTTACGCCGTGACCCAGACACCTGCATCAGCTTGGCCTGGTTGCCCTCAACCGGGAAGTAAAAGGACTCCTGAGTCTCACACTCAAGGGGAGGAACTTCCATAGCGAACCCCATCTGTCTCCTAAGAAGTGTTGGGTTGTAGTTAATGCAACCCTGAACTCCTATAAGAGGCACATTGGGAAAATCCCCGCAGCTATATATAAAATTCCGTCCAGCCAAACCATTATGAGTCCACGCTATATCAGCAGCCCGCAAACCCATCAATCTGACCGATCACTTGATCGTAGGATTAAGCGAAGCAAAAACACCTCGGGAAGGCAAATATCCCATAAACCATCTGAATAACATCTGAGCACAACACCTGATCAAACCACCACGTCTCTTCTCGTTCCTGTTATGAACCGAGTAATAAACATCTCCGATCAGAGTAGGAATAGGGTTCCTCTGCATGAACAACCTGACGGCATTATGGTCCACAAAGCTCCTCTGATTAGGAAACAGAATGACACCATAAATGCCCACAGCAATCAAAGCACAGTCTGTCTTCCAATTACCCGCAGCAGCATGTTCCTTGGCCTTGGCTTCCAAGAAACTCAAATGAAAACCCGGTAATTTTCCTTTCTCCTTCAAACCCTCCTTGACCATCTCCGGGCTTAAATAAAGAGCACGAGAAATCCCAAGGATGTCAGGCTCTCCCCTAATAGCACAGAAAGGAATCTGATCTCGGATCGGAATACCCAAGATGCTGGCATAATCCTCCATCAGAGGCCCCAACAAATAATCCGGGAACACAAAACATCTCAAGCCCGGGTCATAGAACTGGAGAAGTGTATGAATGGCGCTCCTGTCGCTGTCTGTGAGTCTGAAAGCCTTCTTCAGAATACCACCGTATGACTCTCTGAACATCCCCACATGGTCGGGTGTAATCAATGCTATCATATCTCTCAGCTCGTCAATCTCTGGGTTGAAGAAACTATAGACAACATCGTCCTTCAAACCGGTCCTCATATCTGAGCAGAAAGTCTCTCAACCAGGATCTCGATCAAAAATGTCCCTGCATATGGATAAACATGTGTTAAATGCAAATAAATGCAAGATGTAATGATGCTGATGAATGAATGCAATGCACTGTGCCATCCTCCAAATCATCTGAACATCTGTTGTACTGGAGCCTGATCTCTGAACTGATCACAACCATCTGAAGGAATATGTAACCACAAATCCAACTCAAGGGTTCCGAAATAAACGGAACTGAAAGATACATCATCATCATCATCAGACAATCTCTGAGCAGATCACCATAACCATCTGAATCGGCCCGGGGAATCCTGAAATAAACGGATCCCCACTGATAAATAACTCGGACAGCACTCCGGCGTCTCAGAAATAAATGGCCATAAATCCGACTTATAAATAGGACTTTGATCTGCGGAACCAATAGTCACCATCAAAGTCACCATCTGAACATGCATCTGAAAGCATCACCCTCCCCTCACAGGTAAATTCTAATCAGGTCCTCCTAAGGCGGATAATAGTCTCGATAATCGGGCAGAGATACTCAATGGGTTTGCCCTTTCGGGTGTGCCATTGTAGCTCTCCTGAGATCATCTAAACCAAAGATCCGGGAAATGATCGGTCACCAGAGTCAATAGTTCAGATGAAGTGACACAACCAAAGTGGATACTCCACAGAGGAAGGGCACTATCAAATGAACCTCGTCCGGCTTGTGGTATGTCACGTTGCAACAATATGCTGATAAAGCAAATGAGGAACGTGAGACCACACTAATCCTAGGTGTATACTCGGGCCTGGGTTTTAGCCCCACTCAGAACACCCACCCCAAAACAGAAGAACCACCTGTACAGAGGACAGCAACATGATAGTATGATGCATGCAAATATTTATGCAAATATATACACAGTCAGAATAATGATAAATGCAATAAATAAAGCGACACAAGCAACCTAAACTATCTTAGAATGCTAGGAGAGACTCGCTTAGGGAAGATGGACCAGCACAGGTCAACATCTTGTAGGTCCCCAACAGAGTCGCCAGCTGTCGCATCCGCGAAAAACAACCGGCGGGCTAAAACAAAACAACACAGAGCCGCCACCATGCGTTATTTATCCCAAAAGAGGGAAAGGAAACGCTCAAAGTAAACCTGGAAAAGACATGGTCTCGCGACCAAAGAGAAAGGGTACGGGAGTCGGTTATGCGAAGGGAAGGTATTAGCACCCCTACGCATCCGTAGTACTCTACGGGATCCACGCTCTAAAAGAAAGAAAAGGTTGCTAAAACAAACAGACATCACACACACACTGAAACAACACAGATGGGAAAAGGGGGAAGAGGGCTCGCTAGGACATCGCATCCTATGCCTACGTATCTCGTCTGGAACGAGAATCAGAGCTGCCGTAGTTCGGCTCACGCACGCCAAACTAGACACACACAAACACAGGCAAACTTGGAACCCGAATGCCAATCGCTGGACTTACATCGGCTTCCGAACCAAACAAACACAATCAGGATACGGACAACCAATCGCTGGGCTTACATCCATATCCTAACACACAAAAGGGTTAACAAGCAAACACACACAAAAAAAGAAAAAAAAGTGCCCGGAGAGACCTCGCACGATCTCCTGCCTACGTACCTCATCTGGTATGAGGATCAGGGCGACGTAGTTCCCCTGAACGGGAAAGAAATTCTAACCAGATACAAAGGGAGACACACTACTAGGGAGCTGGACTCGAGCCTAGGTGTTATCATGCATCATTGCCCTATGTTAAGGTTTCTACCTACTTGCACAACAGCAAGCTAATCCTAACCAGGAAGAAGCAAAGCATGCAAGCATAAACAAAGCAAATCAAACATTCACAGTTAGCACACACTATATCCAGTCAAGAAGTGGGCTCAAACAAAAGGGTCAGACTGCCAAGGCAAGTCATCTGTACAAGGGTAGTGTTCGCTCTTAACCCTGACATTGAGAGTCAGGGTGAAGCAGATGAAAGGTGAGTGAAGATTAGACTTCACAACTCTTATCCCTGGCCAGGGAGAGCTTCAGACAAAGGAGCGTGGGTTCAGAAAGGGGGAACCCTTCTACACTCATGACTCTGACTCGACTGTACAACTGTACAAGATCTTGGGTTAATGTCCCAATGCATCAACACAGTGGTGTGAGTAGAGGGACGACTCAACAGAATAGCGGGAGATAGATTGCGTATCTCTTTTGTCCGCCAATTGCCTTAACAAAGGTCTTTACCTGCTTGGGGACAAAGTTAAATAATCACAAACATCGCCTCTTAAGGAGGACTTCAGACAGTTGCCTGGCCAAGTAACAGACCAGGTCTTCCAGACTACATGGAGACAAGAGAGTCTACCTCAATTGGTTTATACAACCAAGCAGCAGCACAAAGCAAGTTCAAAGATGAACTGTTAGCGACTAAAGTACCTGAAATCAATCTAATTCAGTCAGTATACCAATCACAAAGTCAAAACAAACAACAAAAAAAAAAACCAACAGTATAATAACCAACAGTCAATGTACAATCAATGCAATGTGCAAAGCACAACCAACTCAATTGAGCCAAGCATCCTACAAAACACACAAGTTAGTTCACAACAATTAACCAAATCAAACTCAATTAACTTGCATTATTCTCCTTTAAAGCATTTGCATCTCAACCTGAAACACAATTCAAAAGTGAGAAACAAGACCACTAGGACAAGCCTAGGGTCAAAAGGAGATGAAAAATCCAAAACAGCAAGTGAAAATTATCCAAAATCACAATCAATCAATTTAGAAACAAATCCAATTGGTCCCCTGCTCATATCATTCATTATCATCATTTCATGAAAGAAAAGGCATCAAACATGCAATTTGCAACCTCAAAGGACCAAACAGAATGATCACAATCAAATCAATATCAAAACAGCTCAATAAATTCCACAAAAATTCCAACCTAAACAGAACACATTCAATGAGCATCATATCAAATTTCATGCTATTTGGACCAGAGGAAGTATGGAAATTAAATTCACTAAGTCCAGACAAGTTCAAGCAAGCCAACACAAGGCATCAAAACAAGCATCAACTTCCATTAATCATAAAACAGTGACAAAACATGATGAATGAATGGGGTCAAAACCATAATGACCTATAATGTGTCTAGAATTCACATGTCAAATTTCACATCCATCCAATTAATGACCAGAATTTCACAAAGCAAATACAAACATGTGTCACAAAAAATCAACAAATGACCAAACAGCAAATAAAATCCCAATCAAATAGGAAATGCCATCAATAAATCAAGAAAAATTCTCATGTGTTCTCAACATCCATATGCTCAATCATGCAAATTTTTTGGCTCAATCCAATGTTCACAAGCACATCAAATAAAATCATGAAATTCACCAAGCATGGTGTGACACAAATTATCACACCTCTAATCAAAAATTCATATCTCATCAACCAGGGACTCAAAAATTGCAAACCACATATCAAAATCACCAGCAAAGAGTCCAGAACAGGCATGCAAAATTTCATGAATTTCTATGGAAGCATCATCATTTTATGAGTGAAATGGCAAAGCATATACACATGACACACATCCAAACAATCCCTAGGCAATTTATTTTTCCACACATGCACAAAAATAATAAAAATCATCATAAAAAACTACACATCACAAGGAGACTAATGCAAAAAGTCTCATCAAATTTGGACTATTTTTGAAGAACTTATGATTTTTTGAAGTTGCATGATCAAAATGAAATGGAAAAATGAAAAAGAAATGAAATAATACAAATTATAATGAAATAATGGCAATCTGGTAATTCTGGTAACGAAATCCAAAACGCGGTCGTTTAACTAAATGCCATGGCAGCACGCGATTGGCCAGGAAACAGCGGTAAACAACATTTTCAAACGCAGGCAAGGCAATCAGGATCAAACACGTATCCTAGCGCGTTTTTCATCATCTTCAGCAAACAAATTCCAGAAAAATCACGAAGAACAAATTTCAACCAAAATTGACAAATGATACATCAAAATCACCAGCAAATCACGTACATCATGAATATGAAATTAGTTTGACCTAACTCTTTCTACACAACACGGATCGATCGAAAATAGATTCCACATCCAAACTTAAATCCACGATTTCTCTCTCGATACTCAACCAAATCCAAAATCACAAGCAGCATGATAATCTATGTTGAAAGATCTACCAAAGCCATATAATGATTTAAGCAATTAAGGAGATCGAGATTTTACCTCTTGATGATGGCAGATGTTGAATCGCGCTTCTCAAGGTCCAAAATGTGAAAACAGAAGCAGTCCAATGATGTGTAAGTTGAATGGAATAGATGCCTCAGCTTAAAACAGCTCCAGCTCCAAGAATCATGAAATTGCCATGGATGTGTGAGAATGTGACAGCTGCGATTCTTGAAGGTTTTTGCCTTGATCTTATGAAACAGTCGTGCATAAGCCTTGGTATGTGATGAATCCAACAAGAACCAGTGCAATTGATGAAGACTTCAGTGTGAAATGATGAAAAAAAGTGTGAAAATTTTTGGAGAATTTGGAGAGAATTGGAGGGAAAGTTTGTTAGATCTTGGAGAATGAAAATGTGATTATCAATTCTGTTATGATTAATGTCTTATACCATCTCCTAATCCATTTCTTAATCACAATTAACCAAAATGAAGAGAATTAGCACAAATGCAATTTTAAGTGAAAGTGCCAAAATGTCCTTTTCAAAACCAGTCAATGTAACAGTAAAAACCAGCTGGAGCAAGTCACTTTGATCATTTGTGATGTGTTGGAATAGGCTTTGTGTGCAAAATCCATGTAATTTGAAATTTCACCATTTTTCCCACCAATTTTCAAATAATCCACTTGAAAAATGACTTTTTGCCATGATTATTTTTGATGAAATGTGATGATGCATCATGAAAGTACACATAAAATGTGGTTTGCTCAAAGAAAGATCACCCAATTTGGCCATTCCATGTGAAAGTTATGACACTTTGAATTTAGGCATTTTTGGAAAATGATTGGACCATAACTTGCCAACCACACATGAGAAATTCATGTTCCTGGACTTTTTGGAAAGGTGAGAGCAAGATCTACAACTTTCATGTTGGACCAAATTTCATTTGAAGCATTTTTGGACACGTAATTTTGAGATGAAAAACTTTCCATTTTTGGCAGTTTCCAATTACAGGTCACCTGCCATTTTTGGAAACTTTTCATCTGACTTTATTTTCTTCATTCTTGATGTTTGAAATGTCAAATGAAACTTGTCTAGACATGAATGAAGTGTATCCAACTCTCTCCCACCTCCAAATCCATCAATTCAAGCTTAGTTGACCACAGTTGACTTTTCTGACTGATAGATGAATCTGGCTATGCACTGATCAAATTGAGCCTCAATCTTCTGATAAAATGGCTCAATGATGAAACCCTAGCTTCCATAAGCTCCATACAATCATGAAATGATCCCCATATCCACTGTAGACCCCATCTCCTTGCCAAGCCCTGATTGGCCCAATACAACTGATTCAACTGATTAGGGTTGACCAGAGGTCAAAACCCTAATCTCAAAGTATCTGATCAAGCATTTGGTGATGACAAAACCATGATGATGATGATGTACCATTTCAACCAAGATGAAGCTCAATCTCCTTGAGAATCAAAAAACCCTAATTTGAATCACACATCCTCAGATGACTAGTGATCAGTCCATAAACCCTCAGGCTTGAATCCCAACCTCTTATCTTCATTCCAAGACCTAGGAGGAGGACTTGCTCCATGTTACCACATGATATGCAATTATTCAATGCCTAATGACCTAAGAAATGCAATGCAAAATGTTAAACTAGTCCCAAGAGAGGAGGGCAAATTTTGAGGTGTTACACTTAGCATCGTTCGTGCAAGTTTCGCAAGTGACCTATTCTTTCTTTCCACCACTCCATTTTGTTGAGGAGTCCTTGGTGCCGAGAAATTATGAAAGATTCCATTTTCTTCGCAAAACTCTTCGAAGGAGGCATTTTGGAATTCTCCACCATGGCCGCTTCTTATGGAGGCAATAGTTAGCGATTTCTCATTTTGGATTTGCTTCGCATATTTCTTGAACTCCTTGAATGCATCATTTTTCTGCACTAAGAAGAAAGTCCAAGTGTATTTAGAGAAATCATCAACAATAACTAGAGCATATACATTACCTCCGAAGCTTCTTTCTTGATGGACCAAATAAGTATATATGCAACAATTGTAGTGGCCTTGTAGTGGACACCACATTCTTTGATATGAAAGTTGATTTGGTTTGTTTCCTTTTTTGGCATACATCACAAAGCCTATCTTTGACGAATTTTATCTTGGGCAAACCAATAACAAGATCATTCTTTATAAGCTTATTCAAATGTTCCATATGAATATGTGCAAATCTTTTATGCCACAACCATGACTCATTATTGTTTGCCATAAGACATTTTACCTTCAAAGAAACATCATCAAGGGAATTCATAAATATGTTATTAATTCTTGTACCTTTTTGTTTTACCTCATGAGAGACTTCATCTTCAATCAAGCATTCATCTTTGGTGAACTTGATTTTGAAGCCCTTGTCGCAAAGTTGGCTAATACTTAGAAGATTATGCTTTAGTCCTTCGACATAAAGAACATCTTCAATGGATGTGAAAGGTGGTGCTCTAACTTTGCCTATGCCAAGAATTCTCCCTTTGTTGTTATCACCATATGTGACATAACCCTTGGCCTTCAATGCTAGATTTGAAAATTTGTTTATATCTCCCGTCATATGCTTGGAACAACCACTGTCAAGATACCAGAGGTTTGAAGTGGTTTTCAAGCATACCTACAAAACAGAATTAAGTTTTGTTAGGTACCCAAATTGCTTTAGGTCCTTCATAATTAGTGCCTTTATTTACCCATACATAATGCCCACTTGCTACGTTGAAATTTCTAACATAACACGCATTTGGTGTATGGCCAATTATTCCGTAATAAAAACAAGTAGGTTAAAAGTTGATTCTATATCTAGGAACATAAGATTTATTTTTAGGATAGTGATGAACAACTTTGGGACTGTTTACTTTCTCTTTGGATGGTTGATCCTTAGCCTTAACAAAAATGGTTTTACTTGTACTTGGTTTGGAAAATTTTGAGTAACCAAGACCACTTCTATCATTTGAATATCTTTTTTGGCTAAGGACTCCTTCCAATCCAATTTGTCCTTTTTCATATCTTTCAAGAACTCTTTTTAATTGGACAATTTGGAAAGAAAGTGACTCACAGTTTTTACATACAAAATTCTGCTTTTCACTAATCATCTTTTGTTTTTCATCGTTGACATCTTTTTCAATTATCACGATTTTTCCTTCTAAAGATAAAATTATTTTCTTTTGAGATGATATAGTTGTATACAGAATTTTGCATTCTTCAAGAAGTTCATTTATATCACCTTGTGCATCACTATCGAAAAGAGAAAAGTTGCTACTAACCTTATCTTCTTCATTGTCAGAGTGGTGTGAAGCCATTAATGCTAAGTTTGCACATTCGTCGCTCTCCGATTCGGATGAAGAACTTATCTCATTATCTTCCCATGCAACATACACCTTTTTGTTTTTAAAGTCCTTCTTGCCTTTACAACCTCCTTTCTTTGAGAGTCTCGGACAATCTGGTTTTATATGACATTGCTTTCCACATTCATAACATGTGACTTCTTGTGTGGAAGTGGAAGCCTCTCTTTTCCTGAAATGTTTATTTCTTTTAACATGAAAAGGTTTGTCATTTTTACCAAAGAACTTACCAAGCCTTTTAACAAGGAGCATGAAGTTTTCATCTTCCTCCCATGCGGCCTCATCTTTTTCTTCCTTTGATTTAACTTTTAAAGCAATTCCTTTGGATTTCTTTTCCTGATTTTCATGCTTTTCAAGTCGTCCAAGTTCAAGTTCATGTTCTTGGAGTTTTCCGAATAACGATGCGGACGTCATTGTAGAAAGACTTTTCTTCTCCGATATGGCTGTAACTTTAGGTTGCCATTCTCTCGTCAAGGATCGTAGCACTTTAAGGTTGAGATCATCATTTGTGAAGGTCTTTCCAAGAGCGATTAAGTGATTCGTTAAGTGAACAAATCTTTTTTGTAAAGCAACGATGGATTCTCCGGGCTGCATTCTGAACATTTCGTATTCTTGACTCAATGTATTTAATCTGGATCTTTTGACTTCAGTGGTTCCTTCGTGAGTCTCCACCAAAGTATCCCATATTTCTTTCGCAAATTTGCATTGAGATATGCGGAAGAACTCGTTCATACTTAATGCACTTTGAAGAATATTGATGGCCTTCTTCTTATTAAGTATTTTCTTCTTATCATCTTCATCATACGAACTTTTGATCTTTGGGGTGCCAACACCATTGATCACACTTGTCGGATTATGCAGACCATTTTCAACGGTTACCCAGATACCATTTCCTTGTGCTTCTAAATGTGCTTTCATGCGGATTTTCCAGAAATCGAAATATTCGCCAGAAAATAGAGGTGGTTTGTTGCTACTACCTCCATCCTTAAACATTGGGTTTACGCTTGCGAAAGCCATTGTCTGGATTTGTGGAGCAAGTTACCAGAACCTGTTTTGATGCCAAATGTAAGTTAGGAATGAGCCTTAGAGGGGGGGGGGGGGGGGGGGGGGGTGAATTAGGACTTTTAGAAATTTATTCGGATTTGGTGGATAAGGTTCTTTTCTTTTCTGGATTGGTATGATGTTGAAAGCGATAAAGAGCAGAAAGTAAAGAATATCAGGAATTATACTGGTTCCCCTCACAACTTAAGAGTACTCCAGTCCCCTTACAATGTGTAAGAGATTTTATTATTGTTAGATCTCCTAAATCAAGCCTCTAACTAAGTAATCAAGAACAATCCTCTTGAAAACTTAACTCACAAGAAAAGAAAACAATCCTTCCTTTTCTTGACACTTATATCCAACAATCCTGGATCATAAGCAATACACCTAAAACCAAACAATCCTTGGTACTTAGGATTTTACAAAGTAGTTGAATGAATATATATGAATAATTGTATTGGATAAGACTTTAATCAATTGATTAGAATCTTCTTCTCTTTCAATATGAAATTTCAAAACAAAATAATCTCTAAGTGCTCAAGAGTACTTTTGAAGAAAATGATATGAAAATTATTTTTCAAAAGTATTTTAATATGAGAAATAGATGAAAACGAATGTATAGAGATTTTGCAAATTGATTTGAAATAGGTGGATTTTGTAATGCAAATATAAGGATTATTTATAGTATGAATGTATCCCTTCAATCATAACATGGCAATGGTTAAAATGGAAATCAGATAATTGATCATGAAAAGATGCAAGCTTTTACCATGAAAAATTATGATGAAATGGTGCAAAGAATGGTGAAATAATTTTTTCAGATTTTTCAAAATATTTCCAGCATCGATCGATTGACACACATAACCAATCGATTGACATAACTAAAAAATTGAAAAAATATACTAAGATCAATCGATTGACATACAACATCAATCTATTGGTCCTACTTTAAAAACGAAAAAATCTAAAATAGAAAGTTTGATCAATCGATTGTAGCAAGGCATCAATCGATTGACATGATCAAAATATTGAAAAAAATTCTAAGTTTAAAAAAAAATTGAGCATGCAATGTTTAAACATTATATTAAAATAAATAATCATGATAGAAAAGATTTTGAATGATCATTTTAATGTATGATAAAACTTTTGAGCACTAGAAGTATATTGTCAAGAATTCCATATACCTTTATTAGATCCATGAAAAACTTGAGCAAAGTTGAATGATCTTCTTTTTCCATTCTTTTGTTATGGAGAGCTTGATATGTTGTCTTCATTAAAATCTTGTAGGAAGCTTGTCTTCACACTCTACAACATTGTCCAAACATTCGGGGAAAGAGAAACTTTACACCCGTCTTTCCTTTTTCGTCCAAGTTATTACAAAAAAAGAGTTTTAGTGTAATGTTTAATCGGGAAAATATTTGAAATTCGAGAAAAACGAGTTTGGAAAATTCACTTGGCGTTGGACCAAGGGTTTTGATGTGTTTGAAAATACCCCTTAACTATTTATCTATATTTATTACTATTATTATTATTATCATTATTATTATTATTATTATTATTATTATTATTATTTATTTAATTGTAGCAATTAAAGAAATAAACAAAAAAAAAACAATAATAAAAAAATAAATAAAATCAAGGAGTTTTGAAAATCCACTTGGCGTTGGACCAATGGTTTTTACACTCATAAAATATTTTAAACATTGATATAATAATTCATTTAATTTTCAATTTAAACAAATAAATCAAAAATAACAAATACAAGTCTAAATGAGCAAAAATAAGAAAGATGAGTGCATGAGTATGGAGGACATGATAATTAAACAATAAGATATAATTAATTAATTAAATATGATTTAAATTAATTACTTATTATAATAATAAAAGATTTAAAATAAAATAAAAATTATGAACAAAATAAATGAGGTGCAAGAGAAAAAAATGAGAAATATAACAAAAAGTGGCCCAAGATCCAACTTAAGCAAACAAAAGAAATATAGTCAAAAAAGAAAAATATAAAATGGGATTTTTTTTAATTCATACCCCTACATTTATCTATATACCCCTACATTTTATAAAAAATATCAATCTTATTCTTATATAATTTTAATTAATTTATTATTTTATTTTTTTAATATCGGAAGACTTTGCAAAAGAGTTCATATATTCATTTTTCAATCATTTTTTAAAACATTTCTTTGTGTATCGGAATACTTTGCAAAAGAGTTCCGATAGTCAATTTTTATATATCGAAAGACTTTTCAAAAAATTTCAATAGATATTTTTAAAGTATCTTTTTTATATATCGGAAGATTTTTTTTAAAAAATCATACATTTTGAAGAGGAAAGGCACGATAGTATGACAACATAGGATATTACTTTAAATATGTATTTAGAGAACATATATTTTGATGCTAATTTTTATTATTTATTTTTCTAGTTCGGACATGTATTTGGTAATCTGCAGATTGTTATGCATTTGAATGATAATTAATACAACTGTTTTACTTTTAATAGAGTGTCATAATTTACATGCATCATTTATCTGCAAAGTGTGAGAAAATTGTGATTGTTCATCTTATTTGTAAAAATGTGATATGTTGTAATTTATTAAATACAAGTGTGTTCCAAAATGACAAATGGTGGAAGTGAGTTAATGCTAATAAATGCATGAGATAACTCTTCATGAATTTTGAATTTTGAATTCGGAGATTGTAACTCTTCATGAGATGTTGCAAAGGCGAAACCATGCAACTGTTGGTGAAACATGCTGCAGGCCAACCATTATGATTATTGGAAAAGGACATTGCTTCATCAAGGGTCGCTACCTTGTGAAACAATATCAACATGGCCTATAAAAGCATAAATCCGGATTCAGAATACAACACATAAAATCCGAAAATCCTCCAAATAATTCCAGACGCTCTTCGCTGCATTCGGGTTTTCGCCGGTCTTGCGCAAACTCGATAAGGCTGAATTATCCTGGGTATTCCTGCATCAGAACTCTAAGACAATCGAGAGTGCTTGAAATACTATAAGGAAAGTGTTGCGTTCACGATTCAAGTTTGGATCCCTTTATTCTTTCCGAAATTCTAACAGTCTTATAGTATCTCAAATCATGGCTACCGACGCTTCTGTTTCAAGCATCAAACTGATGAATCAGGACCTTGTTAAGTTAGATCGTTTCGATGGAACAAACTATACCCGCTGGCAAGACAAAATAACATTTCTCCTGACCGCCCTGAAAATTCAATATGTCTTGGATCCTGATCTGGAGGCAATTCCAGAACCAACTGAGAATGACACTGATGAAGTAAAAAAAGGAGAGAAGGAAACGAAAAGAAGATGAACTGCTTTGTCGTGGACATATCTTGAACACATTATCTGATTGTCTCTATGATCTCTACACCAATACTGCATCCGCAAAGGAAATCTGGAACGCACTCGAATTCAAATTCAAGGCCGAAGAAGAAGGTACGAAAAAGTTTTTAATATCTAAATACTTTGATTTTAAGATGTTGGATTCCAAGCCGATTCTTGCACAAGTACACGAGTTACAGGTTCTCGTGAATAAAATAAAAGTCGTGAAAATTGACATTCCTGAAGCATTCCAAGTCGGTGCAATAATAACAAAATTGCCACCTTCGTGGAAAGGATACAGAAAGAAATTGATGCATAGTTCTGAGGACTTCTCTTTGGAGAAACTTCAGAAACACCTTCGTATCGAGGAGGAAACGAAGGATCGAGAAAAAACTGAGTCTGCTGGATTTGCTAAATCAAATGCTGTTGCCGCTAAAGGAAAGAAAAAATATGATGGCATGAAAAACCATCTCGGCCGAAGGAAAGAACACAACAAGTTAAAAAATTCTTGCGGACCAAAAGGTACTAAAAATGGTTGTTATGTATGTGGCAAACCCGGACATTATGCTCGAGATTGCAGGCACAATAAGTCCAAAAATGAGGTCAATGTTGTTCATGCCGATGACGACATAATCACTACGGTAAGTGAAATTATGGCAATCAAAGGCAAAGTGCAAGGATGGTGGTATGACACATGTGCAACTGTGCATGTATCTTATGATAAAATAGCATTCAAAACCTATACCGAAGTCAATGATGGACAAGAAGTGCAAATGGGAAATGAAGTGCGATCTAAAGTCGTTGGAACAGGATCCGTCGAACTCAACTTCACTTCCGGAAAGAAAGTCACTCTTCTTAATGTGCTTCATGTTCCTGATATGAATAGAAACCTTGTTAGTGGAGACTTATTGGGAAAACCGGGTATTAAATCTGTATATGAATCGGGCAAATTAATATTGACCTGTAATGGTATATTTGTAGGAAAAGGATATTCCGCTGAAGGAATGATCAAACTTTGTACTACCGACAATATTATTAATGAAATTTCTAATTCTGCTTATATGCTTGAATCTATTTCCTTATGGCACTCTAGATTGGCACATATTGGTATTAGTACTATGAATAGACTAATTAAATCCGGTTTGATATCATGCAACATTCATGATTTCGGAAAATGTGAAATATGTGTTAAATCAAAAATGATAAACAAACCTTTTAAAAGTGTTGAAAGAAAAACAAACGTGCTAGATCTTGTGCACTCTGATTTGTGTGAATTTAATGGTATGCTGACCCGTGGGGGAAACCGTTATTTTATAACGTTTATCTATGATTGCTCTAGGTTCACACATGTATATCTCTTAAAGCATAAAGATGATGCTTTTAATGCCTTTAAGACATATAAAGAAGAAGTAGAAAATCAATTAAGTACAACTATAAAAGTACTTAGGAGCGATAGAGGCGGAGAATATTTCTCAGCAGAATTTGATGCATATTGTGAAGAATATGACATCATACACAAATGTTCTGCGCCCCGCACACCACAACAAAATGGCATGGCCGAAAGAAAAAATAGAACATATCAAGAGATGATAAATGCTATGTTAATGCATTCAGAATTACCATTTAATTTATGGGGTGAAACACTATTGTCCGCATGTCACATAATGAACAGGATTCCTTTAAAAACAACTGGTATTTCTCCATATGAGAAATGGAAAGGAAGACCACCAAGTATTGGTTATTTCAGAGTGTGGGGGTGTGTAGCTTATTACAAGAACATGGATCCCAAAAGGACAAAATTGGGTCCTCGAGGAATCAGATGTGCCTTCATAGGATATGCATCAAATAGCAAAGCATACAAACTTCTAAATCTAGAGTCTAATGTAATTGTTGAATCCAGAGATGTGGAATTCTTTGAAAATCTCATCACAAAGGATAAGGGACCTGAAATCCCACAATTGAAGAATCTCGTGACAAAGATTCGACACGAATTGTTGAAACACAATCAGAACCAAGGAGAAGCAAAAGGGCACGAAAAACTAAGGATCTAGGACCAGATGAAATCAATTCCCAACTCATTTCTCTTTATTTAGTTGAAGGAAATAGCAAGAATGATGTTCATAAAATTCCTATTATTCTTCAAGTAAAAGATGATCCTAAAACATATAAGGAAGCAGTGGCTTCTAGGGACGCTTCTTTTTGGAAAGATGCTATCCAAGATGAAATGGATTCAATTATGTCAAATCATACTTGGGAACTAGTTGATCTTCCGAAGGGATCAAGACCCATTGGATGCAAGTGGATGTTTAGAAAAAAGTATCATAGTAACGATACATTAAACACCTACAAGGCTAGACTAGTAGCAAAAGGATTTAGACAAAAGGAAGGTGTCGATTATTTTGACACATATGCACCGGTAGCAAAAAGTACGACAATTAGAATCATGTTTGCACTAGCTTCCTTGAATAACCTTATTGTTCATCAAATAGATGTTAAAACAGCATTCCTAAACGGAGATCTCGATGAGGAGATCTACATGGAGCAACCAGAAGGCTTCATGCTTCCTGGAAATGAACAAAAGGTATGCAAACTTGTTAAGTCTCCATACGGTTTAAAACAGGCACCAAAACAATGGCATCAAAAATTTGACACCGCCATAATTTCAAATGGGTTTGTTCCAAACTCTTGTGACAAATGCTTGTACACAAAGGTGCGCGGAAGTGTTGTGATATTTCTATGTCTATATGTTGATGACATGTTGATTATCAGCAATGAAATAAATGGAATATTAGAAACGAAGAAATTTTTTACTTCCACATTCAAGATGAAGGATCTTGGACTAGTTGACACTATACTAGGGATCAAAGTAAAACGAAATAGTGGGGGTTATGAGCTTAATCAAACACATTATATTGAGAAAATGTTGGAAAAGTTCAAACACCTAAACTTTAAGGAAGTAAACACTCCATTCGATCATAGTGTCAAACTTCAAAAGAACAATGGGAGAACCGTGGCACAACTGGAATATGCAAGTGCAATTGGATGTCTAATGTACTTAATGCAATGCACCAGACCTGACATAGCTTTTGCAGTTAGTAAGATGAGTAGATTTACTAGCAATCCAAATGATGAACATTGGAAGGCCATAACTAGGATTTTCGGATATTTGTTAAAGACCAAAAATCTTGGCCTTCATTATGGTAAGTTTCCTGTCGTACTAGAAGGATATATCGACGCAAGTTGGATATCAAGTGTTGGAGATTATAAATCTACAACTGGATGGATATTCACATTAGCTGGAGGTGCGATTTCTTGGAAAAGCAAGAAACAAACATGCATTACTCTCTCAACCATGGAATCAGAGTTTGTGGCTCTTGCGTCTGCTGGACAAGAAGCAGAATGGTTGAGGGATCTCTTATTGGAGGTTCCGTTAGCTAAAGACAATGTTTCAAAAGTATTGATACATTGTGATAGTCAAGCCACCCTGGCTAGAGCGTTCAGTGAAGTGTACAATGGAAAGTCTAGACACATAGGTCTTAGACACTCTCTCGTGAGAAAAATGATAAAGGGTGGGATCATTTCACTAATATATATACAAACAAGCTATAATTTGGCTGATCCATTTACTAAACCACTGACCAGAGATTTAGTAAAGACTACCTCGAAAGGTATGGGATTAAAACTCCTTGAATAAGGGTTCCGACAATGATAGCAACCCAATCTGAAGTTAACACATCTTAACCTAAGATTCAATGGGTAACAACAAGTCGTTGATTCGGAAGGTTATGCAACATTCCGCGATAATGTTGACGATTACAAACTGAGGGTTGAGGATACGTATCTCAAGAAATAGATACGAATTGAACTTCACTTATATGAACTTCAAGATGGTGCCGTCTTAAGGTGAGAGTTGGAGTTTCTCTCATGAAAAATTCATGAAAACAGGAAAAGCACATGGCCATAAATAGTGCTAGGCGAGATATGTAGGCGAAGAACCTCTAAAAGTGTGTGTATAGCAACGCCGGTCTGATCATATGGGATAATGGTTCAAAGCATAACTACCTAACGTTCCAATTAGGCTTTGCGTTGTCTTTACTAAGGTTAAGTTCAAATCGAAAGATACCTAACTGTATTAATACTTTTTGCTTTCTATATTCTAGAATTGGATTTGTCATTATTAGAACAAGTGGGGGATTGTTGTAATTTATTAAATACAAGTGTGTTCCAAAATGACAAATGGTGTAAGTGAGTTAATGCTAATAAATGCATGAGATAACTCTTCATGAATTTTGAATTTTGAATTTTGAATTCGGAGATTGTAACTCTTCATGAGATGTTGCAAAGGCGAAACCATGCAACTGTTGGTGAAACATGCTGCAGGTCAACCATTATGATTATTGGAAAAAAGACATTGCTTCACCAAGGGTCGCTACCTTGTGAAACAATATCAACATGGCCTATAAAAGCATAAATCTGGATTCAGAATACAACACACAAAATCCGAAAATCTTCCAAATAATTCCAGACGCTCTTCGCTGCATCGGGTTTTCGCCGGTCTTGCGCAAACTCGATAAGGTTGAATTATCCTGGGTATTCCTGCATCAGAACTCTAAGACAATCGAGATTGCTTGAAATACTATAAGAAAAGTGTTACGTTCACGATTCAAGTCTGAATCCCTTTATTCTTTCCGAAATTCTAACATAATACATATAAAAATTATGAATGTAATCGCTTAAAGATTATTATATAATTTTTTTAATAAATTGTGACACATCTGAAAAGTTTGAGTGTCATTTTTCTCTTTTTCACAATTTATATAGACAAACACAATTGAATAAAATCAACCAACTGAAACAAAGGCCGTTTATAAGTAAACTTCATGAATAGGACAAGAAAATAGTGATTAACAATTTGATGGAGTTTTTGGACAATTTTAGAATCATCCAAATATTCTATACTTTGAAAGATATTTGTTTGACTAAAAGATATTCGGAGACATATTCTAATATTTGGAGCTAAAGTGACATTAGAGTGAAAAAAAAGTAGAATAAATTAAAATAAATGAGGTGGAAGGATGTTAAAATAATAGTGATTGATTGATACCGTTGGAAAAAATAGGAAGCAAGAGAGTATAGAGATAAGTATATGAAATTGTTTTAATCAAACAGCAAGGGCAACCATGTGTCTTCTGAGGTGTTGTCTGCCTTCTCCTTACACGGAAGAGAGAGTGTTTCTAATAACGTGGATCATCATAAGATTAATTGAAATGTATAAAAACCATATACTTTAAATATATGATTAAATAAAAAAAATTAAATACACCATTGATACATATCAATTAAATTTATGTTTAATTTTTAGTTAAATTAGTCTAAACGATTATTACAAGTTACATCTGTATATATTTAAAATTGAAAATTTGGATTGTTCTATTTCTTTTATCTTTATGGAATTGAAAAATTATGATATTTCTTTATGAAAAAATAATACAACGAGATTTTGAGTTTGAATTCAATCGTAAATATATAATAATGTTAAACTTCTTAAAAAATATCTTATTTTTATCATATATGAGGATAAATCTTGAAGCTCGATTCTAAGTCATACCATTATTTTGAAATTTTATACTGTCACTCATATCTAGTATTTTCCTTTTATTTTTTTAAATTGACCGAAATTCCATTCTTATCATTTAGTTCATCTTTAAAATAATATTTTGTCAACAAAATTCACTCTAAAAAATATAATAAAATTTTTAAAAAAATTGATAATGTATTTAAAATTTTTGATAGTTCATATTGAATAGGCTTATAAAAAAAATAAATTTGATAATATCGAATTTTTGATAAATCTAATATATTTTGTAATTTTCTAAATTTTTAAAAAAATTTGATAGTTCGTAGCAAATAAACAAACAAACAAAATTAACCCTATCGGAATTTTTAAAAAATATAATTTTTTAAAAATCTGATAAAAACTCATAAAATTTGACATTACATTTAAAATATTTAATAGTTCATATCAGGTAAACATATAAAAAATTTAAAATATCTAATAGTTCATATCAGAGAAACATATAAAAAATGAAGTTATCGCTAACAAATTTTGATAAATCAAGTATGTTTTATAATTTTCAAGATTTTTGAAAATTTCAAAAATTCATATATGATAGACCAAAAAATCAAAATTAACACTATCAATTTTTTTGAAAAATTTAATAAAAGTTCATAGATTTTTTGAAAAATCCGATAAAATTTTCCCAAAAATCTGATAAAAACCCATAAAAAATTCTTCAAAAATCTAATATAAAAAAAGTTCCATAAATTAACACTATATTTTTAAAAAAGTAAAAAATCTCAAAAAAATATTAGGATAAAAAGACTACAACGGAGAAGTGTCAAGTATGAATAGGAGGCGGTTGAACAAAATCTTCATCGTTTTTAAGTAAAGCCCAAACTCTACTATTATTTTTTCGGGAAGATCAATGGATCTCGTTAAAAAGAAATGTTGGAATACACTTTTCAAAGTGAAATATTTTTCTGCAAACAATCAATAAAATCAACTCCAAAACATATAATAATAATAATAATAATAATAATAATAATAATAATAATAATAATAATAATAATAATAATAATAATAATAATAATAATAATAATAATAATAATAATAATAATAATAATAATAATAATAATAATAATAATAATAATAATAATAATAATAATAATAATAATATAATAATAATAATAATAATAATAATAATAATAATAATAATAATAATAATAATAATAATATAATAATAATAATAATAATAATAATAATAATAATAATAATAATAATAATAATAATAATAATAATAATAATAATAATAATAATAATAATAATAATAATAATAATATAATAATAATAATAATAATAATAATAATAATAATAATAATAATAATAATAATAATAATAATAATAATAATAATAATAATAATAATAAAATAATAATAATAATAATAATAATAATAATAATATAATAATAATAATAATAATAATAATAATAATAATATAATAATAATAATAATAATAATAATAATAATAATAATAATAATAATAATAATAATAAAATAATAATAATAATAATAATAATAATAATAATAATAATAATAATAATAATAATAATAATAATAATAATAATAATAATAATAATAATAATATATAATAATAATATAATAATAATAATAATAATAATAATAATAATAATAATAATAATAATAATAATAATAATAATAATAATAATAATAATAATAATAATAATAATAATAATAATAATAATAAATAATAATAATAATAATAATAATAATAATAATAATAATAATAATAATAATAATAATAATAATAATAATAATAATAATAATAATAATAATAATAATAATAATAATAATAATAATAATAATAATAATAATAGCAAAGTTTTATGCGAAAAACTTCTCAAAATAAAAGAGCAAAAACTAGGGATTCTAATCCACTAAAATCTTCTAATATATAAATAATAGATTTTACAAAAGTCTTCCTACTATGACTTAACAATCTTGATCAATAAAGAATAAAATATGAGAAACACATGGATATATCAAAACAACTATAAGAAAAGGTAAAATATCTCTCTATATATATTAGGAATGACATGTTGAATTGCTACACACTAATTTATCATTCAAAAACAATTTTTTTTACTTTTCTCTCAAACACCACTTTAACCTTTATTCTCCTTTATGATAGTGTGATGTTTTTTTTTCTTATTTGTTGCTCTGGTGTTATGTTTTCTTTAGAAATTAAACAATACACATTAAAAAAATTCTTTTTTTTCTTCTCTTTTATATATAAATAAATGGTGGATCCCACTTTAAGAGTGAATCCACTATAAAAATCTCAATTCATAACTTAAGAGGGAATGAGCTGCTCCACCATGCCCGTCTTCTTTTTACAACTAATAATCTTATTATATTTGAATCATTCTCATAAGTATATGTCTTCTCAAGTTAAAATGTCTTTGTCTTCATTGCATCTCATATCCAATGATACCACATTTCAATGTGTTTTGACCTGAAATAAAATGTTGGATTCTTACCAAGATGAATTGCCCTTTGACTATCACAAAATAACACAGTTTTTCTTGTTCAACACCCAACTCTTATAAGAATTTCTTCATTATTGAGCCTTCGCTCATTGGGTCTTTTAGACTGTACAAAACATTAACTAAATTATGGAAGAAAAAAAACATAAATTAAAACACTAAATCCTAAATTGAAAACAAAAAACAAACTAAAACAACAAGCAATAAATAATAACATAAGCAAAATCATTGAATGTCAACTTCAAAAATAAATGACAAGAAATTTTAAAATTAGCGTGGTTTGGTGTGCTTTTCAATAATTCTCTTTACTTTATTCTTATCCCATTTCTTTATCATCGTCATGTTCTCCATTTATTCTCCTCCAATAATACACCCTGATAAAATGACATGTCCTTAGGCCAAGCACATAATGCGCCAAAGGTTGTGGGGTCTAAAACCTGATAAGAATATTACCTATGTGTTATAGTTACAACTACTATAGGGACTCGTTCTGTGGCACCATGCGTTTCAGATTGTGCATCCTGCCTATCTCGTTTATAAAAAAAGATTCCCTCAAGCTAGGTTTCATATAGTCAAAACTAGTGGTTGCATGGGGTGTCTTTGAATTTCGCATTTGAGCGGCTTCTAGATTTTATGTAAAGGAACATAGGTAGTATATTATAAGAATCGTTGATGTCATGGTCGATGGTGACTAGTGTTGAGTTATTCATAGGTACTTGGAAGAATTGAAATGAACCCATCAATAATTTGAAAAAGGTGATTGGTCAGTTTCTCTATTGAAGGATGTGTCAAATCTCATCAAATATACGTCGGACAATGTCTATCTCTCCATCTTGCATAATGAATCATACCAGCTTTTCCATTTACATTGTGATGCTTGAGCTAAGGGTACTTGGCCTAGCACTATTGATGATTAATGCAACCCACATCCTGCTTTCAGTTTTAAATCTTTCCTTAGATAGTGGATTGGTATCTTGGTGGAATTTATCTAATATGCAAGGCTGGTTTGTTCGGAGATGACCATGCAGATTGCCAGTCGTGTGAACAAAATCCTAAAGGATGCGCGTTAGTGAAGAAAGATATCCAGGGCTTGATGGACCAACGTATTTTACAGGTCAGTACTAAGCGTAAAGAGGATGAAGTAGTTGTTATTGTTCCTTAGTTTGATATTATGAGCCTTTGGAAATCACTTACCAGATCAAGGAAAGTGATGTGACTCCCTTGATAATTTGTTTGCATGTACCGATTCCGTATGAATCCGACAAAGTTGTTCCCTGGAGGTATAATGCTACTATGTGGGAATATGGTAAGGAGGTAATGATTCAAGCAGATTGATATGTTGATAATATAGCATACGTCAGTGGTATGACTAGAAGTGGTCGTATGTTTTCTTTTAGCACCTCTCCTAAAGTTTGATTCTGTGTCAGCAAGAAAGAAAGTGCATGGTAAAGATCCTATTGTGATTAATCAAGAACCTGTGGTCGTCGACATGTGTAATGAACCTAAGAAGAATGATGATGGTGAATAATTGCTAAGGTTAATCAGAAGAAGTGATTACAAGGTGGTAGGTCAACTCCTTCAGACTTCGTCAAAAATATCGGTGTTGTCTTTGTTGCTAAACTCCGAGGCTCATCGGAAATATTTGATAAAGGTGTTAGAGTAAGCGTATATGGATCATGATGTGACCGTGGATCAATTTGATGATGTAGTAGGAAATATCATGGCCTGTAATGTCTTAAGTTTCAGTGATGAAGAACTGCTGCCAGAGGGCAGGAAGCACAATTATGCTTTGCATATACCTATAAGGTGTCGAGAGGATTCCTTGTCCAATGTCTTAGTTGATCCAGGTTCTTCGCTCAATGTTATGCCAAAATAAACTTTGTCTAAGTTGGATTATCAAGGTGCTCCTATGAAGCACAGTGGGGTGGTAGTCATGTCTTTTGATGGTTCTAAGAGGACAATAATTGATGAAGTATACCTCCCAATGATGATAGGTCCACAAGTTTTCCAAGTCACTTTTCAGGTGATGGACATCTATCTGACGTATAGTTGTTTATTGGGAAGACAATGGATGCATGATGTTGGGGCAGTAACGTCAACTCCTCATCAGAGACTCAAGTTTGTTAAGAATGATAAGCTGGTAATCGTTTACGGTGAGTAGGCCTTGCTGGCCATTCACCTTTCTTCTTTTCGATATATAGATGCAAATGAGGAAGTTGTTAGGACTCAATTCCAAGCCCTTGATATAGTCAATGTTGTTCAGAAGAGTGGGAATTTATTACTTCATTGAAAGATGCGCATCAGGTTGTGAAGAGCGGTCAAGAAGAAGGTTGAAACAAATTTTTGAGCTTCCCGAGAATAAGAACAAAGTTGGTTTAGGGTTCTCACCTTATACAACTAGAAGATAATTGAAGCATGAAACTCTTATCATGCATATCCAAGAGGTGTTCCACAGTGACGGTTTTGTTCACCCTGGATATCAAGTCGTTGCTTCCATCAGTGAAGGAGAATCAGATCCATAATGACCTTTCTTTGTGATGCATGGAGAGATTAGTCAAAATTGGATTGTTGTGGGTGTTCCTTGTAACAACCCAATTTTTTTAGTATTTAATTAGTATATTATTATTATTATATTTATTTTATTTATTTGGAGTGTTAATTAATTAATTGGTTGTTAGGTAGTAATAATTGATTATATTAATTAATTTGGGTGTTAATTATATATTTAGTTGATATGAGATATAATTGAATAATTAATTATATTAATTAACTTGGTGTATATTGTAACACCCTTCTAAATACCCCAAAATATTTAATTAAAATAATAACATATCAATCAGAGTAATTATGCCCCGAAGGGTGTCACACAATCATTTCACAACATTTATCAAAATATCCTGTCATGCTCATTTATTAAATCAAATAAGACTCTTTTGCATAATTCGCAGCGGATATGAAATAACAACATTCAAATCAGGTACTACATTACATGTAAGGTTGTTCAACAACCAAAAGAAAACATAGTAAACATCCCATCCCGATGTTACATCTACCAGAGCATGACTCGCTAAGAACTACACTAGACTCCCAGGACTAGCTTCTATTCAATCACTGCTCGTTACCTGAAAACATAGTTGTAAGGGTGAGTTCCTCAATCAATATAATGAATATTATAAAGCATCATGTTATGTTAAGTGATTTAACACACTTCATTACCCTAATCAAAACACACATTCAGGAACAGCCATATCAACTCAACATCTTACATTATAACAACACAACCATACCAACACAAACACACGTGTAATATTGGAATACATCCATTCATATTACACGCCATACATATATTATGCAATGAGACTCCATGAATGCGGTACCGACTATTTTGTGAACATATAGTTCAACCTCACCGTCCAAATCCAGGCACGGCTACCAAGCTCACTAGTCCCACTCATTTGAAACATAGTGACTCACTCACTAATTCCTCACCATGGGAATTAGCTACCACCCCAAATGGGCCATGCTATGCACGCTACTCACCTAGCATGCAAACATCAACAATAATCAAAATGATTTACTCACTAATTCCTCACCATGGGAATTAGCTACCACCCCAAATGGGCCACAATATGCATGCTAATCACCTAGCAATGCAACAACAACAACAACACAAGAATAGACGTATGCTCACACTCTAAGCCATAAAACAGTCTATTCGCAAATGCATACATTCACATCATCATGTATACCATCGCATATCATCAACAAAAGCATATCATATCATGCCACATAATTAATCATAGTATTAGCACACTCTACTAATACCTATACTATTCCAACCAACGGAAAATGATCCCTACGACATCACACCTCAGCTAAGTACATCACTCAGCCTACACAACCAAAAACTGCACAACAACAGTTCAGAAAAACCACAAGTCTGCCCATACGCGTATCGCCTATGCCCATACGCGTATGGCGCATTTCCTCGCCCATCCCATACGCGTATCGCCCACGCCCATACGCGTATGCTACGCGTACCACATCCTCGTACGCGTACCAACAGAGACGCTTTCACGTTCAAAACCTCATCCTTTCCACTCATACGCGTATAGCATACACCATACGCGTACCACTCCAGGGATACGCGTATCACACGCGTATGGCGCGTACCAGCGCCAAACCCCCCATTATCAAGCCACCCCATACGCGTATTGCCTAGGGCCATACGCGTATGACCAGAATACAGTTTTCCAGATCTGCTATGGGTTTTCTCTGCTACGAGATCCTTCCGATCCAACCTCTCACAGTCCAATTTTTCATACACGTTCGTTCGTTTCATCAATTACAACTCAGATACATTCAACTTATCAAATCGTTACCCTCACTATATCTAATTCCTACAATTTCATCAATTATCATCCAATTTCGTTCATCAATATATTCACAAGTTCATCACATATATCATTCAATCAGAGGCAATTTCAATGGTTTCTCACTACCCATCACATACTATCCCATAATACCCGTTAATCGATGATAAACCCCCCTTACCTGAGTTAATCCGGCAGTCTCTGAGCTCCAAGCTTTCCTTTCCTTCAACCTTCGTCCTCTGGCTTTTTGCCCTTTTCCCTTTTCTGCCTCTTTTTCCTTTTTCACGTGAAAATAACCTTTTTACCAAAAATGGGATTTTTCTCAATTCCAATTTATATATATTTTCCGAATAATAATAATAATCCAAAATAATAATAATAAAATTTCCAGTTATTTAATTAAATTAATAAATAAATTATTAACTCAATTTAAATAATTATTTTATTATTATCGGGGTGTTACAACTCTCCCCCACTAAAAGAGTTTTCGTCCTCGAAAACATACCTCAAGCGAACAACTCTGGGTAAGACTCCTTCATCTTACTCTCAAGTTCCCAAGTCACGTTGCCACCTGCTGGTCCTCCCCAAGCTACCTTCACCAAGGCAATCTCTTTACCCCGCAACTGTTTCAACTCTCGATCCTCGATCCTCATAGGTGATGTTTCAACAGTCAGGTTATCTCTCACCTGTACATCATCTACTTGGACTACATGCGACGGATCATGAATGTACCTCCTCAACTGAGACACATGAAAAACCTCATGCAAATTCGCAAGCGACGGCGGTAAAGCGATACGATAGGCTACCTCTCCTATCCTTTCTAAAATCTGATAAGGACCAATAAAACGAGGCGTCAATTTCTTCGACTTCAAAGCTCGACCAACACCAGTTATCGGAGTAACACGAAGAAACACATGATCCCCCTCTTGGAACTCAAGTGACTTCCTCCTCTTATCATGATAACTCTTCTGACGACTCTGAGCAATTCTCATCTTCTCCTGAATCATCTTAATCTTTTCCGTAGTTTGTTGAACAATCTCCGGTCCAACCACAGCACTCTCACCGGACTCATACCAACATAAAGGTGTCCGACATCTCCTACCATACAAAGCTTCAAACGGTGCCATACCAATGCTCGAATGAAAACTATTGTTGTAGGTAAACTCAATCAAAGGTAAGTAACTATCCCAAGCACCTCCCTTTTCCAAAGCACAAGCTCTCAAAAGATCCTCTAGCGACTGAATCGTCCTCTCAGTCTGACCATCAGTCTGCGGATGATATGCAGAACTCAATCTCAGCTTAGTTCCCAAAGCCTTCTGCAAACTTTCCCAGAACTTCGATGTAAATCTAGGATCTCTGTCCGAAACAATACTCGACGGAATACCATGCAAACTTACAATCTTCTCAATATACAACTCGGCTAGTCTCTCTAACGGATAATCCATTCTGATCGGAATGAAATGAGCCGACTTCGTCAATCTATCCACAATCACCCAAATAGCTTCAAAATTCCTACTTGTCCTCGGTAAACCCGAAACAAAATCCATACTGATACTATCCCACTTCCACTCTGGAATAGCCAACGGTTGCATTAGCCCAGACGGCTTCTGATGCTCAATCTTCGACTTCTGACAAGTCAAACAGGAATAAACAAAACTCGCAATTTCTCTCTTTTCATTCCTGGCCACCAAAATAACTTTTTCAAATCATGATACATCTTCGTAGCTCCAGGATGAATACTCAGGCCACTACGATGTCCTTCCTCAAGAATACTCTTCTTAAGTTCGGTAACGTCCGGAATACACACCCGATTACCAAATTTCAAAACACCATTCTCATCAACTCTGAATTCGCCACCTTGACCTTGATTCACTAAAGTCAACTTATCAACCAAAAGCATATCGGATTTCTGACCCTCTCTGATCTCATCCAAAATATTACTCGTCAACTTCAACATTCCCAATTTAACACTATTGTGAGTACTCTCACACACCAAACTCAAATCTCTAAACTGCTCAATTAAATCCAACTCTTTAACCATTAACATAGACATATGCAATGATTTCCGACTCAATGCATCAGCTACTACGTTTGCTTTACCCGGATGGTAATTCAACCCAAAATCATAATCCTTCAGAAATTCTAACCATCTCCTCTGTCTCATATTTAGCTCTTTCTGGTCAAACAAATACTTTAAACTTTTATGGTCACTGAAAACCTCAAATCTCGACCCATACAAGTAATGCCTCCATAATTTCAGAACAAATACCACAGCTGCCAACTCTAAATCATGTGTCGGATAGTTCCTTTCATGAACCCTCAGCTGTCTCGAAGCATAAGCTATAACCTGCTTATTCTGCATCAACACACCACCCAAACCCAACAATGAAGCATCACAGTAAACCTCAAATAGTTCTGACGAACTCGGTAATATCAGAATAGGAGCAGTAGTCAACCTTCTCTTTAACTCTTGGAAACCTTCTTCACATTTTGAATCCCAAACAAACGCTTGCCCCTTTCTAGTCAACATCGTCAACGGTAACGCCAACTTAGAAAATCCCTCAATGAACTTCCTATAATAACCAGCCAAACCAAGAAAACTTTGAATCTCAACAACAGACTTCGGAGCTTCCCACCTAGATACCGCTTCTATCTTAGAAGGATCAACAGCAACACCACCTCTTGAAATCACATGCCCAAGAAAACTAACCTCTTCTAACCAAAATTCACACTTAGACAGTTTAGCAAATAACTTCTTTTCTCGGAGAACTTCTAAAACCACTCTCAAATGCCCAGCATGCTCTTCTTCAGATTTCGAATACACCAAAATGTCATCAATAAACACCACAACAAACTGGTCTAGGTACGGATGGAAAATCCTATTCATATACTCCATGAATACACCAGGCGCATTAGTCACACCAAAAGGCATCACAGAATACTCATAATGTCCATACCTTGTTCTGAAAGCAGTCTTCTGAATATCCTCAGTTTTCACACGTATCTGATGATATCCCGATCTCAAATCTATTTTGCTGAACACACTCGCACCAACCAATTGATCCATCAAATCATCAATCCTCGGCAAAGGATACCGATTCTTGATCGTCACTTTATTCAGTTGCCTGTAGTCCACACACAACCTCATAGTACCTTCTTTCTTCTTAACCAACAACACTGGTGCACCCCACGGTGACACACTCGGACGAATAAATTTCTTATCCAACAGATCTTCCAGCTGACTCTTCAATTCAGCTAACTCAACAGCAGACATATGATATGGAGCCATCGATATCGGTCTAGTACCAGGTACTAAATCAATCGAGAACTCAACTTCACGCTCTGGCGGCAATTCATTCACCTCTTCCGGAAACACATCAGGAAAATCACACACCACAGCTAGATCACCAATCACCAGTTTATCTTTAGCTTCCAAAGTCGCTAACAGCATAAACAACTCCGCCCCATCTGCTACTTCCTCATTCACCTGCCTTGCAGATAGAAACAAACTCTTTCCTTCCTCAATCTCAGGAAAAATCACAGTCTTATCAAAACAATTGATATAGACTCGGTTAAACACCAACCAGTTCATGCCCAGAATAACATCAATCTGCACTAGTGGAAGACACACCAGATCTATCCCAAAATCTCTACCAAAAATACTCAAGGGACAACTTAGACAAACTGAAGTAGTAGTCACTGAACCCTTCGCAGGAGTATCAATCACCATACTTCCAAGCATCTCAGATATCTCTAACTTAAGTTTCACAGCACAATCCAAAGATATAAAGGAATGAGTTGCACCTGTGTCAATAATAGCTACAAGAGGAAAGCCATTAATATAACACGTACCTCGGATCAAACGGTCATCTGCAGAAGTCTCAGAACCTGATAAAGCAAAGACCTTGCCTCCTGACTGATTCTCTTTCTTCGGCTTAGGACACTGTGGACTGATATGACCCACCTCTCCACAGTTGAAGCAAGTCACAGTCTTCGACCGGCAATCTGCAGCTAAATGACCACCTTTTCCACATTTGAAACACTTCTTCTCATTACTGGTACACTCATGGATACGATGTCCAGCCTGACCACATCTGTAACACTTAACAGGAGCACTAGAGTCTCCCCCACTAGGCCTCTTCATCCCACTCTGCCTCTGGAAACCTTTGCCAGCTGCATACGGTTTTCCACGATCAATCTGATTCTTACCTTTCCTATCAACCCTTTGCTGATAGCTCTCTGCTCTAGCTTTGGAATCCTGTTCAAAAATCCTGCAACAGTCAACCAAGTCAGAAAACACTCTGATCCGCTGATATCCAATAGCCTGTTTGATCTCGGGACGCAGCCCGTTCTCAAACTTCACACACTTCGAAAATTCTCCAGCAGCCTCACTATAGGGAGTATAATACTTTGACAGCTCTGTGAACTTAGCAGCATACTCAGTAACAGACTTGTTACCCTGCTTCAATTCCAAGAACTCTATCTCTTTCTTCCCTCTAACATCCTCTGGAAAATACTTCCTCAGGAATCTCTCTTTGAACACAGCCCAAGAAATCTCAGCATTACCAGCAGTTTCTAACTCAGTGCGGGTAGCAACCCACCAATCATCAGCTTCCTCTGACAGCATATGCGTACCGAACCTGACCTTCTGGTTATCGGCACACTCAGTTACTCGGAAGATTCTCTCGATTTCCTTCAACCACTTCTGAGCACCATCTGGATCGTATGCTCCCTTGAACATTGGAGGATTATTCTTCTGGAACTCACTCAGTTGACGAGCAGCTCCCATTCCCACAACATTCGGATTTCCTCCAAGTACTCCAGCTAGCATACCCAGAGCCTCAACAATTGCAGCATCATCTCTACCTCTTCCGGCCATCTCTATTCTGAAATCCAAACAACTAAAACAATGAGTACTGATAGGTTACACAACACCTATACCGTACAGGGGAACAGAATAATTACGACTCGACTCGACCGACTATGCTCTGATACCACTAATGTAACACCCTTCTAAATACCCCAAAATATTTAATTAAAATAATAACATATCAATCAGAGTAATTATGCCCCGAAGGGTGTCACACAATCATTTCACAACATTTATCAAAATATCCTGTCATGCTCATTTATTAAATCAAATAAGACTCTTTTGCATAATTCGCAGCGGATATGAAATAACAACATTCAAATCAGGTACTACATTACATGTAAGGTTGTTCAACAACCAAAAGAAAACATAGTAAACATCCCATCCCGATGTTACATCTACCAGAGCATGACTCGCTAAGAACTACACTAGACTCCCAGGACTAGCTTCTATTCAATCACTGCTCGTTACCTGAAAACATAGTTGTAAGGGTGAGTTCCTCAATCAATATAATGAATATTATAAAGCATCATGTTATGTTAAGTGATTTAACACACTTCATTACCCTAATCAAAACACACATTCAGGAACAGCCATATCAACTCAACATCTTACATTATAACAACACAACCATACCAACACAAACACACGTGTAATATTGGAATACATCCATTCATATTACACGCCATACATATATTATGCAATGAGACTCCATGCATGCGGTACCGACTATTTTGTGAACATATAGTTCAACCTCACCGTCCAAATCCAGGCACGACTACCAAGCTCACTAGTCCCACTCATTTGAAACATAGTGACTCACTCACTAATTCCTCACCATGGGAATTAGCTACCACCCCAAATGGGCCATGCTATGCACGCTACTCACCTAGCATGCAAACATCAACAATAATCAAAATGATTTACTCACTAATTCCTCACCATGGGAATTAGCTACCACCCCAAATGGGCCACAATATGCATGCTAATCACCTAGCAATGCAACAACAACAACACAAGAATAGACGTATGCTCACACTCTAAGCCATAAAACAGTCTATTCGCAAATGCATACATTCACATCATCATGTATACCATCGCATATCATCAACAAAAGCATATCATATCATGCCACATAATTAATCATAGTATTAGCACACTCTACTAATACCTATACTATTCCAACCAACGGAAAATGATCCCTACGACATCACACCTCAGCTAAGTACATCACTCAGCCTACACAACCAAAAACTGCACAACAACAGTTCAGAAAAACCACAAGTCTGCCCATACGCGTATCGCCTATGCCCATACGCGTATGGCGCATTTCCTCGCCCATCCCATACGCGTATCGCCCACGCCCATACGCGTATGCTACGCGTACCACATCCTCGTACGCGTACCAACAGAGACGCTTTCACGTTCAAAACCTCATCCTTTCCACTCATACGCGTATAGCATACACCATACGCGTACCACTCCAGGGATACGCGTATCACACGCGTATGGCGCGTACCAGCGCCAAACCCCCCATTATCAAGCCACCCCATACGCGTATTGCCTAGGGCCATACGCGTATGACCAGAATACAGTTTTCCAGATCTGCTATGGGTTTTCTCTGCTACGAGATCCTTCCGATCCAACCTCTCACAGTCCAATTTTTCATACACGTTCGTTCGTTTCATCAATTACAACTCAGATACATTCAACTTATCAAATCGTTACCCTCACTATATCTAATTCCTACAATTTCATCAATTATCATCCAATTTCGTTCATCAATATATTCACAAGTTCATCACATATATCATTCAATCAGAGGCAATTTCAATGGTTTCTCACTACCCATCACATACTATCCCATAATACCCGTTAATCGATGATAAACCCCCCTTACCTGAGTTAATCCGGCAGTCTCTGAGCTCCAAGCTTTCCTTTCCTTCAACCTTCGTCCTCTGGCTTTTTGCCCTTTTCCCTTTTCTGCCTCTTTTTCCTTTTTCACGTGAAAATAACCTTTTTACCAAAAATGGGATTTTTCTCAATTCCAATTTATATATATTTTCCGAATAATAATAATAATCCAAAATAATAATAATAAAATTTCCAATTATTTAATTAAATTAATAAATAAATTATTAACTCAATTTAAATAATTATTTTATTATTATCGGGGTGTTACATATATTGTGTTAGTTTAATTGAATTGAATTAAATAGAGATATTTAAATATTAGGTCTTATTGGGCCTATTAATTAAATTAGAAGTATCATGCTTTAAGCCCAAATAGAATACTATAAATAAGAGGTAGGAGAACGAGAATTAGGATTCATTTGATCATTGACGGCAATAGAGAAGGAGAAGAGGGGAAGAACAAGAGAGAAACTAGGGTTTCCAGAAAATTGAAGAGGTAAGGGGGGAATCCTTATTATTATGGGTTAGTATGATTGGGTCAATGGATAGATGTGTGTTTAGGTTAAAATCCCTAATTTTTTATGGTTGTTTGGAATTGTTCAGTTTTGATGAGTATGCTTGATTGTGGTGATTGATTGTGTTAAAACTGCAAATTAACGTTATATATTTAGAGTATTGTGTGAGTTATAATTTTCTGAATGTTTGGCTTTTTACGGAATTGAAATCGGAGGTCCGAAGGTCCTCCAACGATGAAAAACGCAGGAAATTCTGCATTTTGTTTCGTGTTAACGCAGGAATAGCATTCTGTTTTGCGTTAACCGGTTATCCAAAGGCGTTAACCGGTTAACACTGTTGAAAACCTGTTAGAATTGTGTTCTGTCTTGCGTTAACCGGTTAACCAAATACGTTAACCGGTTAACACTGTTGAAAATTGCCAGGAAGTGTATTCTGTTTTGCGTCAACCGATTAACCATATGCGTTAACCGGTTAACACTGTTTGAAAAGTGAAAAATTGAGATTTTAAATGCTGTAATCATTTTGAGATGAAATCTAATTGTGCGTACTTGATAATTAGTTTATATATGTGAATAGTGGATTGTGATGAATGTCTATATGTACTATTGGTGGATAATTCATAGAGTTGAATTATGGTTATATGTGGAATGATTAAGATAGTAGAGATTGTTAATACCTTAGGATTTGCATTAATTTTGTAAAACAAATAATGTAATCATCTCTGTTGTTTTAATATGTTGGGTTGAAGAAGTTCAACATCTGGACCAACATGTCATGTACGATGTCACGACATCATGCTTGTGACATCGCACATGTGTAGAAAACTGAATTAATTAATTCAGTATATATTCTGGGATTAGTAAGGATATTTGGTGAATATCCCAACTCCCATGTGGAGGTCTTAAAGACTCAATCAGAATATATATAGGCTCAAAATAAAGAGATATATATGGAGAGATTTTAGGATTGAAGACCTTGTTTGTAGCAGAAATTTTCTGCTGTATTTGTAACAGCAAAGAACAAGTTTGCTGCGATTTCTGAAGGCCCAAATCCAGTTGGGTGATTAGGTTATAAATAGCTTATTGTAACCTAGTTTTTGTAAGCCTCTTAGAATGAAAATTTAGGGGTGTGTGTGAGGTAAACCTCCCAATCTGTGGGAAGGTTACCATGTGTTTCTCAGTGGTAAAAGCTGAGTGTATTTGTAAGTCAAAGCCTGTAGGCAAGAGTGGTTATGTTCTTGAATGAAGCTGTGAAGCAAGTTCAAGTTGGTTTAACATTACAGTGTAGTTGTAGTGATAGGAATGGAAACTGGAGGTTTCTATCTAGGAGTTCCTAGGTATAGATTGCATTGGGTAGGGATTAAGTGAAGAGTTGTAAACGGGGGAGTTTAACTCTGAATTAATACTGCTAATAGTGGATCTTCTTCCTGGCTTGGTAGCCCCCAGACGTAGGTCATGTTAGACTGAACTGGGTTAACAATTTCCTGTGTTTGTTTTCCTTCTGCATATGTTTTAATCCTGTATGCCATAACTAAGCGTGTATTTCAGTCTGCCTACCAAGATAATAACAGACCTGATACATAGCCTTCTGGTTGTATGTCAATCAGAATGTCGTGACATTCATCTTTGACAGCATATACTGAATAATAGGCAAGTTGGCTTTTATGCTTCAGTTCAGTATATATTTAAGTATGGTTTTCAAGTGGAAAATAGACTTGGCCAAAGGATCATTGTGAAACTGTCAAACTGGATGTCTAGACAGTGTTCATGTATGCTGATACTGAATTAGAGACTGATTGGTCTTTTACAGTACAACCATTTTAGCACAGTCTGGTTTCTTCAGGAACATAACAGAATCAGCATGCTGTATATGTTCTGACTGTCAAACTGAATGTTGTGACATTCATTCCTGACAGCATATGCTAAAGTGTAGGATGATTAATTTTCTGTTACAGCATTTTTCTCAGGCTATTCTTTAGGAATCCAACAGCTGAGCTAAAATCCAGGAAACCAACTACTACCCTACAATTAATGAACCTAACAAATAGCCTATTTGTTAGCAATCTAATAAGTGGTAATTAGACTAATGTATTCAACCTTATTTAAGGAAATACAAGTAAAAGGCAAGCATACTGGAATAATGTAACAGATGATGTCCAAACCAATATTAAGACATCGTGCTGATAACTGTGTAGGAAAACAACAGAAGTGAGTGCTATGATTGAACTTTGCTGAGTTGTATACCAGATGCACAAGACTAGGGGTTCCTTCCCTCTAGGGTGACTTAGAAGGAGATGTCGTGACATCTGTGAAAGAGTGCGTCAATACAGGGTCTTTAATTTGTTAACTATCTTGCTGTATTAGCTACAATGTTGGATCAAATGTCATTACTTGGAGTAGAACATTCTAATTCTGACTACGCCAGAACTTCAAATGGTATCAGAGCAGGCATCCTGTCTGTGTCTGGATGAGATCCATGGGTGATACTTTCTGGTATCTTGCAAGAAGTTATGTCGGAACCTGTGGAAGGTTCTGTAATTTCCCTGAATGGTCCCTTGAAGTAGGTGGATGGACTGTTCATGACAGGAATGGTGTGTACCTGTCTCTGGAGGTTGGCAATTGGCCTTTGTGTGGGACAGCTGTGCCAGTATTGAATCACATTCAAACTGGGTATGGTCTTGGAGGCTGATCTGGTGAAGTGCGGGTTCATAGGTTGAGTTGTATTATGATTTCCGCTGCATAATACCTGGCAAAACTCAAACTCTGATGTAGTTTCCCCTCATGTGGATGAAAGGCTACTGTATTCAAGATTTCATCATAATCTATTAAAGATGTCAAAGATACTCGACTCTCCTCAAGTCCACTCATCATGACGCTCTCACTTCAGGATGGTAAGAATCAACTAATCACTGATTCTTTTACTCTTTTGGGTAATGTATATGAAGACCTTGAAGAATTTCAAGGAAAGGTTGTTCCAAAGAGGTGGAACTAATGTTCTATGTGATGTTAGAACATGTTGTTCAACAAGTATGCAGCTACTGGTTGAAGAGCAGATGTTTTTAGGTGTCAAACAAAGGGAGACCTTGTTTGGAACCTACTCCTGACCTAGAAGAGGAGACATCTGTGTGTGCTAAGTTGACAAGGGTAGGGTCAACTGTGTGTATGCTCAAGAAAGGTCACATGTAGAGGTCTGGTCTCTAGAAGTGAAGCTGGCTGAGATGTGACATTGCTCAATTTCCTGCTGCTTGTCCTACTCTTGTAGATTGATCAGGGCTGGATAGCTGTTCTCTGGAGTACTATGGTGTGTTGGAAGACAAGTCCTCTGGATGTTAGAGGTCAACAATGGGGTAACCTAACTGATACTTCATTTAAGAGGATTGGGACCATGAATCTTGTTATTCAAGCACCACGATCAGAAGTGGCAGTTCTTTCAAGGAGTGAGAATATGAAGATTCATAGGTTGGTTGATGTAGTATGCTCTGGCAATGCATGTCTGCTATTGACCGGTGTTCCTTTAGTACTTATGGTCAGCTAAAGTCTGATTGATGTGATTGGAGTATGCTTAGGTATAACTCATAGAGTTAGTTGCCACTGGTAGGGATGGAGTATGTCATGTTGAGACATGTCTGTACAATGCATGGATATTGGTGTGAAGTTTCCATGATTGTTAATTTGAGGGGAGTTTTGGTTAACCTCCTCACATTTGGTCAGCCTAGGGTCTGGTTGGCTGTTGACCTGTGTCACATGGGTTCTGGTGGTTGTGTGACACATTTGCAAGGAAGAATTCATCTCTCTCATTCCTAAGGGTGAATTTAATCTGAGAAGATTTTCAACACTGTTGAAGTGATTGCAAGCAGAAGATGTTGACACTAGAAGAGTATTTTCAAAGTAGTCTTATGGTGGAAGTATCTGAAAGGAATATTGGGAAAGGATTTAAGATCAATGCCAACTTGTGCCAAGTACAAGTATTTAATTGATTATCCTTGGAGCTCAAGATAACTGATGTTCTTAAAGATGTTGGAACATCTCTTCTTCAAGACCCTGTGCAGAATCACAGGAAGGATAGTACATTGGTTTATGATCTATCTCTTTGGTGGCAGAAAAAGCATATGATCTCTGAAAAGGTTTCCTGGCAAGAAACATGTTCAGCCTTGGTGTGTACAAGAAGAAGAAGACATCATAGTTTTGATGGTGGTTACTTGAATCAGTTCATCTCTGATCTAAGTAAGGAAGTGCATTGGCTAATGCACACTATGAAGTTAAGAACAAGTGGCAGCTTTCTTAACATCATGGAAACAGTCTTGCTTTAGGAAGTAGAATCCTTGGTATAGCTGAAGGGTTAGTTGCTAACTGGTCTTTCTGAAGACTCATGCACCAGAGTGTCTGGTGTCTTTGGAGAAGAAGCAGGGATTCATCAAGGTGTGAACTTGGATGACTTAACTGCAAACCTGCAGGATGGAGGTTGTTTACTCAAACTTGGTTCCACAATCAAGTCTATGAGAACATTGAACTCTTGTTCTGTGAAGGGAGGAAGTTCTTTCAAGTGGCAGAAGAAGGAGCTGAATTCAACAGCTGGATGTCAAAATACAATGTTGTGACATTTGGTTCAACATCAGATTCTTAGTTGGTGAAGTGGCACATCAACTTGAGATAGAAGGGTCTACAGGGTTGTAGATTGGACACTTCAAAAGGCTTGAAGTTCAAATCTCACTTGGAAGGTCAGAATATCTTTGGGAGAAGTCTGATAAACTTGGAGAGGTCAAAAAGTGGCATTTGACTTTTTCATATGAGGATTCATGAAGGAGGTAATCAACCAGTGACATTTGGTCTATCTCAGAAGTGAGTTCGAAGGATCAAGATAATCAACATATGGCAGCTGATTATTCTTGAGGAAAGTCTGAGACAAATTACTTTTGAGCAGAAAAGTAGTAAGTTGAGGACAAAAGGAGATGTCTCTCTATTCATCTCTTGGAGCTTGTGGTAGGAGTTCTAAGCTATCTATGGAAGATTATCTCTTGCAATGGGATGAGAATGTATGTGTCCCAATTTGTGTCTGGTTCTTTTGGACTGAGCTGGTGACTCACTGATATCTGAAAATTATCAGATGGTGTGCCTTGTTATGTTGTGAGGATGTCCTAACTAATGTTAGAACATTTTGTGAAGTGGTCTTCTGTTCTGGTTAGAAGAGATATTGACACAGAGTGTGGATGTGTTCAGCCAAGAGGGTTGAACAGAGGGTGTGCTCTTGAAGACATGAAGATGCGTCTTATGTTTTCCATTCATCAAGTGGTTTGGGTTCTCTTTGAATCAGGAAGTATGTGAAGGTCCAACTTTGGGATGTTGGATATGCTCATGTGTGATCTCCAAGTTTCAAGAGGAGAGTGGGTTGTTCATGACAGGGAGAGTTCTGTCTTTGTGCTGCAAGTAATCATCAAGCTTGTGGTCTCAGATAACTGGGTATGGCACCCTGTTAGGATGATATGATGTAAGTCAAGGCTGAGTGAGCAGAAGAATGTCTGACCGGATGTCATGACATTGCCCTGGACAATGTTGTTAGTTCCTTATGAATGTTAAAGTCATTAGGAATTATGGATGTTGTGTGTCTAATTCTGATAAATTAGAATAAGCCTGATGGTCACAGTTGTGTGGTACAGGGGGAGTAATCATCTACTGGTGTTTGTGATTTTGACTTTAGTAGTGCCAGATGTCAAGTCTCTACTGGAGGTATGAAAGTGGTCTTAGGAAATGTTGAATACTGGCAGAATGCAGGGAAAAGCCGCATGGAATGTTAGAACATCGCGTGCAACGTGTCTGACTGCATATATGGAATAGTCTCCATGCACTAGAACTGCTGTTTCGAAAAAGAAACAGTCAAGAGCTATAAAAGGTATTCAAAGATAGTCTGAGATTTTGTTGGTGATTCTCTGACTGTTTCTCAGCAAATATTAATGAATCTTGACCAAGCATTTATTCCCACCGTTAATTCCTAAGCACGGGCTGGACTATTTAAAGGATGTATCAGCACTCCTCCTCTCACAAGATAAACATTCCATTCCCACTAAACCATGGGATATGTCAAGGTGTGGGCAAATTGCGCCTGGATCTGGTTTTGTGAGGGGTTCCTTTACAAATGTTTAGCTAAAAAGGGGGAGAGAAATATAGTCCTGAGGTTGAGAATGTACCAGAAGCAAGTAAAATGTGGTAGCAAGCAGAAATTGGCTTCAGGCACAGAAGTCACTAACTGGGCATATCACTTGTGTCTTGTGATCTGAGTTAAGAGGACAGTTGTGTCTGGTGATCTGAGTTACATTATCTATGTACTCAGCATTATATATTCTTCCGGAAGCTCTCCTGTTGAGGGGAAGGGTTCTGGTACAACTGATTCCTGTACCTTTACTTCCTCATGTACACCAACTTTGGTGTTTGTGGTGGTGGAGTCAATGACAGAGATGAAGAGCATACCCATATTGGGATGTTTTGTCCAGTGTAATGTTTATTTGTTTTAGCTAAAATTTGCCAAAGGGGGAGATTGTTAATACCTTAGGATTGACATTAATTTTGTAAAACAAATAATGTAATCATCTCTGTTATTTTAATATGTTGGGTTGAAGAAGTTTAACATCTGGACCAACATGTCATGTACGATGTCACGACATCATGCCTGTGACATCGCACATGTGTAGAAAACTGAATTAATTAATTCAGTATATATTCTGGGATTAGTAAGGATATTTGGTGAATATCCCAACTCCCATGTGGAGGTCTTAAAGACTCAATCAGAATATATATAGGCTCAAAATAAGGAGATATATATGGAGAGATTTTAGGATTGAAGACCTTGTTTGTAGCAGAAATTTTCTGCTGTATTTGTAACAGCAAAGAACAAGTTTGCTGCGATTTCTGAAGGCCCAAATCCAGTTGGGTGATTAGGTTATAAATAGCTTATTGTAACCTAGTTTTTGTAAGCCTCTTAGAATGAAAATTTAGGGGTGTGTGTGAGGTAAACCTCCCAATCTGTGGGAAGGTTACCATGTGTTTCTCAGTGGTAAAAGCTGAGTGTATTTGTAAGTCAAAGCCTTTAGGCAAGAGTGGTTATGTTCTTGAATGAAGTTGTGAAGCAAGTTCAAGTTGGTTTAACATTACAGTGTAGTTGTAGTGATAGGAATGGAAACTGGAGGTTTCTATCTAGGAGTTCCTAGGTATAGATTGCATTGGGTAGGGATTAAGTGAAGAGTTGTAAACGGGGGAGTTTAACTCTGAATTAATACTGCTAATAGTGGATCTTCTTCCTGGCTTGGTAGCCCCCAGACGTAGGTCATGTTGAACTGAACTGGGTTAACAATTTCCTGTGTTTGTTTTCCTTCTGCATATGTTTTAATCCTGTATGCCATAACTAAGCGTGTATTTCAGTCTGCCTACCAAGATAATAAAAGACCTGATACATAGCCTTCTGGTTGTATGTCAATCAGAATGTCGTGACATTCATCTTTGACAGCATATACTGAATAATAGGCAAGTTGGCTTTTATGCTTCAGTTCAGTATATATTTAAGTATGTTTTCAAGTGGAAAACAGACCTGGCCAAAGGATCATTGTGAAACTGTCAAACTGGATGTCTAGACAGTGTTCATGTATGTTGATACTGAATTAGAGACTGATTGGTCTTTTACAGTACAGCCATTTTAGCACAGTCTGGTTTCTTCAGGAACATAACAGAATCAGCATGTTGTATATGTTCTGACTGTCAAACTGAATGTTGTGACATTCATTCCTGACAGCATGTGCTAAAGTGTAGGATGATTAATTTTCTGTTACAACATTTTTCTCAGGCTATTCTTTAGGAATCCAACAGCTGAGCTAAAATCCAGGAAACCAACTACTACCCTACAATTAATGAACCTAACAAATAGCCTATTTGTTAGCAATCTAATAAGTGGTAATTAGATTAATGTATTCAACCTTATTTCAGGAAATACAAGTAAAAGGCAAGCATACTGGAATAATGTAACAGGTGATGTCCAAACCAATATTAAGACATCGTGTTGATAACTGTGTAGGAAAACAACAGAAGTGAGTGCTATGATTGAACTTTGCTGAGTTGTATACCAGATGCACAGGACTAGGGGTTCCTTCCCTCTAGGGTGACTTAGAAGGAGATGTCGTGACATCTGTGAAAGAGTGCGTCAATACAGGGTCTTTAATCTGTTAATTGTCTTGCTGTATTAGCTACAATGTTGGATCAGATGTCATGACTTGGAGTAGAACATCTGAATTCTGACTACGCCAGAATTTCAGAGATGATCTTAATTGCATATTATGTGAATGGTGTAATTGTTATGAATGTGTATATGTACCATTGGTGGATAATTCATAGAGTTGAATTATGGTGATATGTGGAATGTTAAGATGGTAGAGATGATCTTAATTGCATATGTATTGGTATTTGTACATTCATTCATGGCATGGTCGGCTTCATAGTGGAAGTGGTGAAACTGTGGGTTCACATGGTATTAGACGTTGATCCTTGAATGGAAATAGGCGTAGCAGACGTTGATCCTTAATTGGAAATAGACGTAGTGGCTTGGATTCTAGATATTGAATCGGAAAGCGGTGGAACATTGGGTCCATATAGACGTTGATCCTTAATTGAAAATAGGCGTAGCAGACGTTGATCCTTAATTGGAAATAGGCGTGGTAGCTTTGATCTTGTCCGGATCGGAAGCGTGGCTTGGATTCTAGATATTGAATCGGAAAGCGGTGAAACGTTGGGTTCACATTGAGGTACCGCATGCATAGAGTCAGATGCCTTGCATTGAGTCACATTAGAGTTATGTGATAATTGAGTGTATGCATTATTGTGATTGTGATGTGTGTATGAGATATGGTAATTGAATTTGATGATGTTTGGATGCATAACTTGACAACACATGTGATTATGTGATAATTGTAGTTATGTGTATATTTGAGAATATAATATTGGATTTTAATATTGTACTCCTCAAGTTTGATGGATGTTTGAAACATGTGAAATAGATGTTGGTGAATATTATTTACATGGTTATAAGAAGTGTGATGCATTCCTTTAATTGTTGATTTAATCATTGTGCCTGATTATACTTCTTCATAATGATTTGAATTCTCACCCTTTCTGTTTGAATGTTACCTTTACATGGGTATCGTGCAGATACTCCAGAGTAGTATTGCTGAAGTAAGTGGATGGTAGCTCGCTCGAGATTAGTCAGAGAGTTTCCATATTTTTAGTTTGAAGACTAGGTAATGAGTAAATGCTCTGGTCATGTAACACTGGGTAGATTAGTAGTATTGAACTCATATCTCATTTGGATATGCATTATGTTATTACTTGATTTATTTTATCTTGAGGTGATTATTGAGAGATGATCATGGTATGGGACATGGATCATTTTATGAAATACATGAGTATTCATTATTTTCCGCTGCGAACGCATATTCTTGAATATTCATGACAAATGAAATGTGTTATTTTAAATGACCAGGTGTGTTGTATATTGATGATGAATGATGTTGGTTTTTGAAAGCTTTTAGTTTTTGAAAACGTCGATATGACGCCCTTTTGTTGATATGCGTACTTATTTACTCTGATTATATGTTAAGTATTTTGGGGTAGAAAAAGGGGTGTTAGATTAGTGGTATCAGAGCAGGTCGATCCGTCCGGCCAGGTTGTTTAATTATGTTTGTTCCCTAGTATGCGACATGTGTGTGAGAACACTGTCGATGCTTGTTTTATTTTCCATTGCAGGTTGGGAATGAAATAAGTGGGGGAGAAGCGTCTGTTTCTCTTGGATGTTCCAATCGTATCGAGCTTGGACATTACGTTGTTGGATGCAAGAGTGTAGTGTTGGCTAGTTCACCTGTTTGAGAATGTTGTGCTTTTCCTGAACCCGAAGAGAGGTCGGATTCGAGGATAGTGTTGGTTAGAATTTAATCGGGTGTATATCAACTGTTTCGAGAAGACGGTTATTTTCCTGAGGTTGGTGCTAAGGAAGATTGGTTTGTGTCTACTAAGCAAGTTGATGAATCGGTGCAAGACGGTGCCGAGTTGTTTATGTTGTTGGCAACTTTGGATATTCATGAGAAGAGGACGATTGAAGAATTGCCAATAGTTTGTGAGTTTGCAGAGGTATTTCCGGAAGATATAAGTGATTTACCGCCGGAACGTGAGGTTGAGTTTTTGATTGATTTAGTTCCTGGAACTAGTCCTGTATCGATGGCTCCCTATAGAATGTTTGCTTCTGAGTTGAAAGAGTTGAAGAGTCAACTTGAAGACTTGCTTGAGAAGAAGTTTATTCGTCCTAGTGTGTCGCCGTGGGGTGCACATGTTCTGTTGGTCAAGAAGAAAGAAGGTTCTATGAGATTATGTGTTGATTATAGACAACTGAATAAAGTGACGATTAAGAACTAGTATCCACTTTCGAGGATTGACGATCTGATGGATCAGCTGGTTGGAGCTTGTGTGTTTAGCAAAATTGATTTGAGGTCTGAGTATCATCAGATTCGTGTAAAGGCTGAGGATATTCAAAAGACTGCTTTTCGGACAAGGTACGGTCACTACGAGTACTCCGTGATGCCTTTTGGTGTGACTAATGCACCTGGTGTATTTATGGAGTATATGAATAGAATTTTTCATGATTAGCTGGATAAGTTTGTCGTTGTGTTCATCGATGATATATTGATTTATTCCAAGAGTAAAGAGGATCATGCCGAGCATTTGAAGGTTGTGTTATCGGTGTTGAAAGGGAGGAAGTTGTTTGCTAAACTCTCTAAATGTGAGTTTTGGTTGAGTGAAGTAAGTTTTCTTGGACATGTGATTTCGAGTGGTGGTATTTCTGTGGATCCTACGAAGATTGAAGTTGTATCTCAATGGGAAGCTCCTAAGTCTGTTGCTGAGATTAGAAGTTTCCTTGGTTTGGCTAGTTATTATAGGAAGTTCATTGAAGGATTTTCTAAGTTGTCGTTACCATTGACGCAATTGACTAGGAAAGGTCAATCTTTCATTTGGACTTCGCAGTGTGAAGCGAATTTTTAAGAGCTTAAGAGAAGATTGACTACGGCTCCTATTTTGATTTTATCGGATCCGTTAGAAACTTTCGTTGTGTATTATGATGCTTCTTTGTTGGGTTTGGGAGGTGTTTTGATGCAAAAAGGGCAAGTGGTAGCTTATGCTTCAAGGCAACTTAAAGTTCATGAGAGGAATTATCCGACGCATGATTTAGAGTTGGCCGCCATTGTGTTTGTGTTGAAGCTTTGGAGACATTACTTGTTTGGATCGAGATTTGATGTGTTTAGTGATCACAAGAGTTTGAAGTACTTGTTCGATTAGAAGAATTGAACATGAGGCAAAGAAGATGGTTGGAATTCTTGAAATATTATGATTTTGGTTTGAATTATCATCCTGGAAAGGCGAATGTTATAGCCGATGCATTGAGTAGGAAGTCATTGCACATGTCTATGTTGATGATTCGAGAGTTTGAATTGTTGGAGCAATTTAGAGATTTGAGTTTGGTTTGTGAAGCGACGTCTTCGTGTGTTAAGCTTGGTATGTTGAAGCTTGTGTGTGGCATTCTTGACGAGATTAGAGAAGGTCAGAGGTCAGATTTGAAATTAGTCAATGTTATGACATTAATTAATCAAGGTAAAGGTGGTGACTTTCGGATTGATGAGAATGGTATCATGAGGTGTCGTGATCGAGTTTGTGTTCCGGATGTTGTGAATTTTAGAAAGAGGATTCTTGAGGAAGGGCATAGAAGTGGTTTGAGTATTCATCCTGGTGCTACTAAAATGTATCAAGACTTGAGGAAGATGTTTTGGTGGCAAGGTATGAAGAAGGATGTAGCGGAATTTGTGTATTCATGTTTGACTTGTCAAAAGTCAAAGATTGAACATCAAAAGCCGTCTGGTTTGATGCAACCGTTATCTATTCCCGAGTGGAAGTGGGATAGTATCTCTATGGATTTTGTTTCAGGTTTGCCGAGAACATCGAGTAATTGTGAGGCGATTTGGGTCGTTGTGGACAGGTTGACGAACTGTGCTCATTTTATTCCGATGAGGATAGAGTATTCGATGGAGAGACTTGCCAAGTTGTACATCGAAAGGATTGTGTGTTTACATGGTATTCCGTCGAGCATTGTTTCGGATAGAGATCTGAGGTTTACTTCGAGATTTTGGAAAGGTTTGCAAAGTGCTTTGGGTACGAAGTTGCGTTTGAGTTCGGCATATCATCCGCAAACTGATGGTCAAACGGAGAGGACTATTCAGTTACTCGAAGATCTTTTGAGGTCTTGTGTTTTGGAACAAGGAGGAAATTGGGATAGTTTCTTGCCTTTGATCGAGTTTACGTATAACAACAGTTTCCATTCGAGTATTGGAATGGCACCTTTTGAAGCTCTTTATGGTAGAAGGTGTAGAACTCCTTTGTGTTGGTACGAATCGGAAGAGAGAGTGTTGTGGTTGGACCCGAGTTGATTCAAGAGACTACGGATAAGATTAAGATGATTCAAGAGAAGATGAAGGCTTCTCAGAGTCGTCAAAAGAGTTATCATGATAAGAGGAAGAAAGCTCTTGAGTTTGAGAAAGATGAGCATGTGTTTCTTCGAGTTACGCCAATAACGGGTGTTGGTAGAGTTTTGAAGTCGCGTAAGTTGACGCTGCGTTTCATTGCTCCTTATCAGATTTCCGAGAGAGTAGGTGAAATGGCATATCAGATTGCATTACCACCGTCACTTTCTAATCTTCATGATGTGTTCCATGTGTCTCAATTGAGGAGGTACATTGCGGATCCATCGCATGTTGTTCCATTAGATGATGTTCAAGTGCGGGATAATTTGACGGTTGATACATCACCTATGCGAATTGAAGATCGAGAAGTGAAGAAGCTTCGAGGCAAGGAGATTGCTTTGGTGAAAGTGATATGGGGCGGAGTCGCCAATGGCAATATTACTTGGGAACTCGAGGATAAGATGAAGCAATCGTATCCGGAGTTGTTCGTGTGAGGTAATTTTCGAGGCCGAAAATCTTTTAAGTGGGGGAGAGTTGTAACAACCCAATTTTTTTAGTATTTAATTAGTATATTATTATTATTATATTTATTTTATTTATTTGGAGTGTTAATTAATTAATTGGTTGTTAGGTAGTAATAATTGATTATATTAATTAATTTGGGTGTTAATTAATTATTTAGTTGATATGAGATATAATTGAATAATTAATTATATTAATTAACTTGGTGTATATTGTGTTAGTTTAATTTAATTGAATTAAATAGAGATATTTAAATATTAGGTCTTATTAGGCCTATTAATTAAATTAGAAGTATCATGCTTTAGGCCCAAATAGAATCTATAAATAAGAGGTAGGAGAATGAGAATTAGGATTCATTTGATCATTGACGGCAATAGAGAAGGAGAAGAGGGGAAGAACAAGAGAGAAGCTAGGATTTCCCGAAAATTGAAGAGGTAAGGGGGGAATCCTTATTATTATGGGTTAGTATGATTGGGTCAATGGGTAGATGTGTGTTTAGGTTAAAATCCCTAATTTTGTATGGTTGTTTGGAATTGTTCAATTTTGATGAGTATGCTTGATTGTGGTGATTGATTGTGTTAAAACTGCAAATTAACGTTATATATTTAGAGTATTGTGTTAGTTATAATTTTCTGAACGTTTGGCTTTTTACGGAATTGAAATCGGAGGTCCGAAGGTCCTCCAACGATGAAAAACGCAGGAAATTCTGCATTCTGTTTCGTGTTAACGCAGGAATAGCATTCTGTTTTGTGTTAATCGGTTAACCAAAGGCGTTAACCGGTTAACACTGTTGAAAACCTGTTAGAATTGTGTTCTGTCTTGCGTTAACCGGTTAACCAAATGCGTTAACCGGTTAACACTGTTGAAAATTGCCAGGAAGTGTATTCTGTTTTGCGTCAACCGATTAACCATATGCGTTAACCGGTTAACACTGTTTGAAAAGTGAAAAATTGAGATTTTAAATGCTGTAATCATTTTGAGATGAAATCTAATTGTGCGTACTTGATAATTAGTTTATATACGTGAATAGTGGATTGTGATGAATGTGTATATGTACTATTGGTGGATAATTCATAGAGTTGAATTATGGTTATATGTGGAATGATTAAGATAGTAGAGATGATCTTAATTGCATATTATGTGAATGGTGTAATTGTTATGAATGTGTATATGTACCATTGGTGGATAATTCATAGAGTTGAATTATGGTGATATGTGGAATGTTAAGATGGTAGAGATGATCTTAATTGCATATTGTAACACCTCAAAATTTGCCCTCCTCTCTTGGGACTAGCTTAACATATTGCATTGCATTTCTTAGGTCATTAGTCATTAGCATGTTTCATATCATGTGGCTACTTTGTGCAAATCATCCTCCTAGGTCTTGATCAGAAGATAAGAGGTTAAGATGCAAGCTAAGGGTTTCATTGATTGAATTGATCACTAGCCATCTGAGGGTTTGTGATTCAAATTAGGGTTTCATGATTTCTCAAGGAGGTTGAGCTTTATCTTGGTTGAAATGGTACATCATCATCATCATGGTCTTGTCATCACCAAGAGGTTCATTGTTCATGATCAGATACCTTGAGATTAGGGTTTTGACCACTGGTCAACCCTAATCATCTGCATTGGGCCAGTCAGGGTTTTGCAAGGAGATGAGGGTTTCAATGGATATGGGGATCATCATGTGATTATATTGAGCTTATGGAAGCTAGGGTTTCATCATTGAGCCATTTCATCAGGAGATTGAAGCTCAATTTGATCAGTGCGTAGCCAGATTCATCTATCAGTCAGGAAAGTCAATTGTGGTCAACTGTGCCTGAATTGATGGATTTGGAGGGGGGAGAGAGTTAGAGACACTTCATTCATGTCTAAACAAGTTTCATTTGACATTTCAAACATCAAGAATGAAGAAAATAAAGTCAGAGGGAAACTTTCCAAAAATAGAAAGTGACTTGTAATTGAAAATTGCCAAAAATGGAAAGTTTTTCTCCTCAAAATTACGTGTCCAAAAATGCTTCAAATGAAATTTTGTTCAACATGAAAGTTGTAGATCTTGCTCTCACCTTTCCAAAAAGTCCAAGAACATGAATTTCTCATGTGTGGTTGGCAAGTTATGGATTGATCATTGTCCAAAAAAGTTGAATTTCAAAGTGGCATAACTTTTGAATGGAAAAGCCAAATTGGGTGATCTTTCTTTGAGCAAACCACATTTGACATGAACTTTCATGATGCATCATCACATTTCATTAAAAACCTGCACATAAAAAGGTCATTTTTCAAGTGAACCATTTAAAAATTGGTGGGAAAAAAGGTCAATTTCAAAAATACAAGGCATTTGCATACCAAACCAATTCCTACACATCATAAACATCATTTTGGACTTGCTTGAATGGTTTTTGCACTGTTACATTGACTGAATTTGTAAAAGGACATTTTGGCCAAAACACATGAAAATTGCACTTTGCTAATTCACTTGGATTTTGCTAATTTGGATTAACAAATTGGATTAGCATATCATATAAAGTCTTAAGCATAACTGTTTCTCCTAATCACAATTCACTTTTCAGATCTAAACTCAGAAATTTCTCAAATTCTCTCAATTCTCTCAAATTCTCCTCACATTTTTTTCACTTTTTGGATCGAAATTCTTGATGCTTTCTGTTTTCTTTGATGCTAACCTTCATCTGTAGGATTGATTGAAGAACTGTTGAAGGCAATTGGTGAAGAACATTGGCAAATTCGCAGCTGTTGAAAACCTTGCTCATCCATGGCAGTTTGAAAGTTCATCATCATCGTGCACCGTTGAGCTAAAAGATTCATTCCATTCACTTTCCTAATCATCATTGAACTTCTGTTTTCCACTTCCAAGCCTCAAAAACGCCAGAATCAAGCACTGCACATTCATAAGGTCAGAATTCAAATCTTTCGATTCTTGGAATTGACATGTGGTTTAGGTAGATCCTTCAACATAGAGTAGAATGAAACTTGAATCGTGCGTTTTCGTTGAGTATTGATTGAGAAATCTGGAATTGAAGTTTGACGTGTAAATGTTCTTTTGATCGATTTGAGTTGGTTAGCATGAATTAGGTTTAATTAAGTTCATATTCGTGTTGTGCTTTGTAAGATCTTTCCAACAGTGTATGGATTGTTGAATTTGGTTGAAGTTTGTTCATGTTGGATTTTGATGATGAACACGTGATGAAGCTGTCCAGAAATTGCCAGAATGCGTGCTAGATCCATGTAGTTGTCACTGTTCATGCTTAATTGTGTTTGCGCGCTAGCTTTTCAAATAGAGACACGGTTCGATCCTGTTGTACAGCAGTTTCCTTATTGCCTTGCCACATTATTTTCCAAATTGTTCACATGTTACCATGCTTTGTCCTCATTTTTTATTTTTCTTTCCATGATCAAAAATCCATATCTAACTCATTTTTGATCCAAATTTTATGCAATTTTTTGCATCATTCTCCTTGTCATGTGCTGGATTTTTTGAATATTTTTAATCAAATTGTGCATGTGTGGAAAAATTATTTGGCTAGGGATTGTTTGAATGTGTCTTTTGTGCACCATGCTCACTCTTTCATTCATAAAATCTTGATGCTTCATTAGAAATTCATGAAATTTTTTGTGCATGTTCCAGACATCTTAAGGAGAATTTTGATATGTGGTTTGAAATTTTTGAGTTCCTGGATTGAGAGTTATGACATGATCTTTGGAGGTGTTACATTTTATGCCATGCCATGCTTTGTGCAACTTCTTGATTTTATTTTCTATGCTTATTGAACTTGAATTGAGCTGGATTTTTGCATGAGATTACATATGGATATTGAGAATACATGTGAATGTTTCTGGAATTTTTGGAAGTGTTTCCTATTTGATTGGGATTTTATCTGCTGTTTAGTCATTTGTTGACCATTTGTGAGACATGTTTGTATTTGATTTGTGAAATTCTGGTTATTAATTGGATGGATGTGAAATTTTGTGGAGTGATTGTAGACATCTTGAGGTACATCTTGGTTTTAGTCCCATTCATTTATCATATTTTATTTCTGTTTTGTGATGGATGGAAGTTGATGTATGTTTTGATGCTTTGTATGAGCTTACTTGAACTTGTCTGGACTTTATGAATTTCATTTCCATACTTCCACTTATCCAATTGCCATGAAATTTGGTATATTGCTCATTGTATGTGTTCTGTTTAAGCTTGAATTTTTGTGGAATTTATTGAGCTGTTTTGGTATTGATTTGATTGTGTTCATTCTGTTTGCTCGAATGTGATTCCAAAGGGCATAGTTTGACATGTTTTGTTCATAAAATAGATTTGGTGCATAGTTTTGATGTGAGACCAATTGGACTTTATTCTGGAGTGATTTATCTTGGTTTTGATCAATTTTCACTTTCTGTTTTAAATTTTTCATCTCCTTTGGACCCTAGGCTTGTCCTAGTGGTCTTGTTTCTCACATTTGGATGTGCTTTTCAGGTTAAGAAGCAAAATGCTTTAGGGAGATTAATGCAAGTTGATTGAGTTTGGTTGATTGTTATGAACTAACTTGGTTTATTTTGTAGGATGCTTGGCTCACTTGAGTTGATTGTGCTTTGCACATGTGATTGATTGTGTTGACTGTTGGCTCTTATCTTGTCTGTTTCGACTTTGTGATTGGTATACTGACTGTATTTGATTGATTTCAGGTACATTAGTTGCTAATAGTTCTTTGAGAACTTGCTTGTGCTGCTGCTTGGTGGTATAAACCAATTGAGGTAGAATTTATTTTCTCCATGTAGTCTGGAAGACCTGGCCTGTTACTTGGCCAGGCACCTGTCTGAAGTCCTCCTTAAGAGGCAATGATTGTGCTTGTTTATTTTTGTCCCCAAGCAGGTAAAGACCTTGATTAAGGCAATTGGCGGATAAAAGAGATACGCAATCTATCTCCCGCTATTCTGTTGAGTCGTCCCTCTGCTCACACCACTGTGTTGATGCATTGGGACATTAACCCAAGATCTTGTACAGTTGTACAGTTGAGTCAGAGTCTTAAGTGTAGAAGGGTTCCCACTTTCTGGACCCACACTTCATTGTCTGAAGCTCTCCCTGACCAGGGATAAGAGCTGTGAAGTCTAATCTTCACTCACCTTTCATCAGCTTCACCCTGACTCTCAATGTCAGGGTTAAGAGCTAACACCACCCTGATACAGTTGACTTGCTTTGGCAGTCTAACCCTTGATTGAGCCACATCTGTCTGTATATAGTGTGTGCTAACTGTGAATGTTTGATTTGTTTTGTTTATGCTTGCGTGCTTTGCTTTTTCCTGGTTAGGATTAGCTTGCTGTTGTGCAAGTAGGTAGTAAACCATAACATAGGGCAATGATGCATGATAACATCTAGGCTCGAGTCCAGCTCCCTAGTAGTGTGTCTCCCTTTGTATCTGGTTGGAATTTTTTTCCCGTTCAGGGGAACTACGTCGCCCTGATCCTCATACCAGATGAGGTACGTAGGCAGGAGACCGTGCGAGGTCTCTCCGGGCACTTTTTTTTCTTTTTGTGTGTGTTTGTTTGACAGTTGCTAGGCTCGAGTTCCCGACTCCTTAGTAACTTGTTGCTTGTTTCTTCTTGTGTGTGTAGGAGACGGATGTAAGCCCAGCCATTGGCATTCCGTATCCTCTTGTTGTGTGCTTGGAGTCCGGTATAAGTCCATCAAGTGGCATCTGGTTTCCAGTGTGGGTTTGTTTGGTTCGGAAGCTGATGTAAGTCCAGTGATTGGCGTTCGGGTTCTATGTTTGCCTTTCTGTGCGTGTGTTTTGTTTCGGCGTGCGTGAGCCGAACTACGGCAGCTCTGATTCTCATTCCAGACGAGATACGTAGGCATAGGATGCGATATCCTAGCGAGCCCTTTCCTCTCTTCCCCCACCTGTGTTGTCTTCAGTGTGTGTGTGTGATGTTTGTTTTAGCAACCTTAACCTATCTTTTAGAGCGTGGATCCCGTCGAGTACGACGGATGCGTAGGGGTGCTAATACCTTCCCTTCGCATAACCGACTCCTGATCCCATTCTCTTTGGTCGCGAGACCATGCTTTTCCCAGGTTTACTTCGAGCGTTTCCTTTCCCTCTTTGGGATAAATAACGCACGGTGGCGGCTCTGTGTTGTTTTGTTTCAGCCCGCCGATTGTTTTTCGCGGATGCGACAGCTGGCGACTCTGCTGGGGACTTAGAAGTTGACCTATTGCTGGTCCATCTTCCCTAAGCGAGTCTCTCCTAGCGTTCTAGGATAGTTTAGGTTGCTTGTGCTCTATTTATTGCATTTATTATTCTGATTGTGTATATATTTGCATAAATATTTGCATGCATCATACTATCATGTTGCCGTCCTCTGTGCAGGTGGTTCCTCTGTTGGGGTGGGTGTTCTAAGTGGGGCTAAAACCCAGGCCCGAGTATACACCTAGGATTAGTGTGGTCTCACGTTCCTCACATGTTGGTTGGGCATGTTGTTGCGACGTGACATACCACAAGCCGGACGAGGTTCATCTGAGAGTGCTCTTCCTCAGTGGGGTTTTCCACTTTGGTTGGGTTACCTCTTTTGAACTATTGACTCTGGTGACCGATTATTTCCCGGATCTTTGGTTTAGACGATCTTAAGGGAGCTACAATGGCACACCCGAAAGGGCAAACCCATTGAGTATCTTTGCCCGATTGTCGAGACTATTATCCGCCTTAGGATGACCTGATTAGAATTTACCTGTGAGGGGAGGGGGATTCTTACAGATGCATGTTCAGATGGCGACTTTGATGGTGACTATTGGTTCCGTTGATCAGAGTCATATTTATAAGTCGGATTTATGGTCATTTATTGCTGAGACGCCGGAGTTCTGTCCGTGGTATTTATCAGTGGGGATCCGTTTATTTCAGGATTCCCCGGGCCGATTCAGAGTTTGTTGTGGTTATCTGCTCAGAGTTTGTCTGGTGATGATGGTGATGTATCTTTCAGTTCCGTTTATTTCGGAATCCCAAGTCGGATTTATGGTTACATATAGCTCAGATGGTTGTGATCGGTTCAGAGACCAGGCTTCAGTGCAACCAGATGATCAGATGACTCAGAGGATGGCACAATGCATTGCATTCATTCATTAGCGTCATCCACATTTTGCATTCACCTGCATCAAACCTATGCCTAGCCATATGGGGAGTATTACTGATTAAGATTCTGGTTGAGAGACATCCTGATGTCAGAATGTTATTGTCAAAATATTATCTGTCTCGATGAAACTAGAATCAAAGGACGGAATCTTCCTCATATGGATAGACGTTGCATTCATGCATGTTAACCTATTTGTTGTTTTGCAGGTATCAGTTCTAACGTGCTTGATTGTTACAGGAATCATTGCTCGTGCTCGTAGAGTTGTACCTTTGCACTCAACACGCCCTCACAGATACTTCACGCGACACAATACTCCCAGACTAATGGATCTTCCGAACGCGGATATTCTCGAGCTGAAGGACAAAATGAATGAGCTGATCAACATCATGCAAGGGTTTGCAGTTGGTCAGAAAGCGCTGGCTGACAAGGTCGAGAAGCTCGAGCGGGCTTCAGCGGCAAATAGTGGTGTCAACCTGGATGGTGTCTCCAACCAGGGGCTGGGTGGTTCCAGAGACGGTGGTAAAAGAACAACGGTGGGTATAGTGAACAATGCTGGAGGTTTTGGTGCTCCTACTGGTGGTCAACCTGGTCAGAATCTGAAGGACAGTCTATTCCCGCCATTCTTCGGGGTTGAAGACGACAGAGAGGAAGACAGGGAAGCTGATCAGTTTTCCATGCACAACGAACCGTTTGGCCAGTATGGTGCCCAACCACAGAATAAAGAGATTCAGTTGCTGGCTGAAAAGATTAGGGCTTTGGAAAGCTATGCCACTCCTGGGGTGGTCAACATGTCAAACATGGGGTTGGTAGAGGGGATTGTGATCCCGCAGAAATTCAAAGCGCCCACGTTTGATCGGTATAATGGGAGTTCCTGCCCCGAGACTCATCTGCAAGCATTTGTCCGTAAGATCTCTGCTTACACCATGGACCAAAAGCTGTGGATGTATTTCTTCCAGGACAGCCTGTCCGGAGGCTCCTTGGAATGGTACACCAAGCTTAAGTCATCTGATGTCAAGAGCTGCCAAGATCTTGGTGACGCATTCTTTAAACAGTATCAGTTCAACGCTGATATGGCTCCGAGTCGTACCCAGCTGCAGGGTATGTCTCAGAAAAATAACGAGGGGTTTAAAGAATACGCTCAGAGGTGGAGGGAGTTGGCTGCCAGAGTTCAACCTCCACTGGTGGACAGAGAGATGTCTGATCTCTTCATGGGTACCCTGCAGGGGGTTTTTGCTGAAAGGATGGTGGGTTGTCCCGTCACTAGCTTTGCAGACATTGTGGTGGCTGGGGAAAGAATTGAGAGCTGGCTGAAGCTCGGGAAAATCCAGGGTGGTAATGCTTCGTCATCAGGATCGAAGAAGCCCTTCGGGAACGGTCAGCGTAAAAATGAGGGTGATACCAGTGCGGTCTACTCTCAAAGAGGACCCAGTAGGGATCGTTACTTCCAGCACACCGCTGCGGTAACTATTCCTGCTGACAATCAGCCTGCACAACAGCAACATCAGCAACCGCAACAGCAGCGTCAGCCATTCCAGCAGAGGCCTCAGAGGGCTGGATATCAAGTCAGGGGGAGGATGAATGATCGGCATTTTGACAGGCCGCCTGTGACATACTCTTTCCTATTGAAGAAGTTGAAGGATCTAGGGCTGGTACAGTTGAGGACGTTGGCACCGATGAGACCTGATCAAAGGCCAGCCAATTTTGATGAAAATGTCAAATGTGAATTCCATTCGGGTGCTCCCGGGCACAGTGTAGAGGACTGCAAAGCTTTTAAGCACGTAGTCCAAGACCTGGTGGATTCAAAAGCAATCAACTTTGCTCCATCTCCCAACGTGAATGCTAATCCCATGCCGGCGCATGGTCAGGCGATGGTGAGTGCAATTGTTGAAGATTCGGATTACGCCTGTACAGTGGGTAAAGAAACTGACAGTGACTGGGAGATTGATCAATGGATAAAATCGGGCGTACCAGGAAGCCGGAGGGCCTAACAGATCATCACCGTCATTCTACTGGAAGAGTAATATTTCTGTTGTCAGTTTTATTTGCATGAAAGCCATATGTGTTGCCCGACACGTAATGGTTCATTGTAAGGGCCTCCTCATGTTTCATTTTGCAACATTTTGCATCATAAATAAATGGATGTTTTTCAATTAAAAGTGGTGTTCCCTGTTTTTCATTTATTTTTGCAGTTTAAAAACAAATAAAAATGGCAATGTTTGTTTTCATTTTTTCCCCTTTTTGATCTGTCTCATTCCGACTTCGAAAAGTAATTCTCCGGATCTCATTGATAACAATTTGGTTACACCTCATATGACTTCGACAATCCGATCTATCATGCCGAAGAAGAAGGCGAAGAAGATTGTGATCTACTGGAATTAGCCAGGTTGTTGAAACAAGAGGAGAAGGTGATTCAGCTGAACGAAGAGCTAGTTGAACTTGTTAACCGGTATGCTGCCGAGGTCAGAAAGGAAATGAAAATTGGGGCCGCTTCAGAGGCGAGTCGAGAGCAGAATGGTAGCCTTGTTGAAAGAGCATATGGATACCTTCGCCTGGTCGTGTCAGGATATCCAGGGTCGGATACCGATGTCGTTGTGCACAAGCTACCATTAAGAGAAGACCGTCCTCTAGGGAAGCAGAACGCCGATGCCACGTATCAGAATGACTTTGTGTCATGATATGATTCATCATGGAATCAAATGCTATGTTGATGACATGATAGCAGAGTCCCAAACAGAAGAGGGGCATCTGGCAGGTCTGGCCAAGCTGTTGGACCAGTTGAGACAATTCAAACTGAGGTTGAATTCAGATAAGTGCGCTATCAGAGTGCGGTCCGGTAAGATGTTGGGGTTCATTGTAAGAGAGGAATCGAGGTTGATCCTGCTAAAAAAAAAAAAAAAAGAGAATAATATAGAAAAAAAAAAGAGAGAAGTGCCTGAACCGAAAACAGAAAAAGAGGTTCGTGGTCTATTAGGTAGATTGAACTACATGCCATGGTTCACATCTCCTCTAACAGCCACGTGTGAACTTATACTCAAGCTGTTGGAAAAAAAAAAGATCAAACGGTCAGGTGAAATAATGATTGCCAAGGGGCATTGAAAAAATAAAAGAATAAGTTGCAGGAACCTCCGATTCTGATGCCTCCTGAGGAAGGAACAACTGTTAATCTGGTACTTGACAGCCCGCGAGGGGTCTATGGGGTGTGTACTGGGGCAGCATGACGAGTCTTGTCGAAAAGAGCATGCAATTTACCTTAGCAAAAAGTTTACCGACTGTGAAACAATACATTCACTGCTCGAGAAAACTTGATGTACTTTGGCATAGGTTGCTCGCCGATTGAGACAGTATATGCTGGTTCATACCACTTTGTGGATTTCAAGATGGATCTGATCAAGTAGATTGTTGAAGAGCCAGCAGTGACCGGACGGGTTGCAAGAGGGCAAATGATTTTGATTGAATGCGATATTCAGTACACCGCTCAGAAAGCAATCAAGGGGAGTGTATTGTCTGATTACCTCGCCCAACAACCCGTAGAGGATTATCAACCGATGAGGTTTGAGTTCCCTGATGAGGACATCTCGAGGTGCTCCAATCGAAAGATTGAGAGTAACCGATCCCGGAGGAGGGGCCTGACCCTGAATCTGAACGGATTCTGATGTCTGATGGGGAGGTTAAGGTGAATGAGCTTTTGTTGCCCGGATAACGTTTGAATGCACCGACGGTGTGATTGTGCAGAAAATGGTGGTAACCTACAGAGACTGGCATGAGATGTTGCCGTTTGCATTGCATGGGTATCGAACGTCGGTGCGCACATCTACTGGGGCAACACCTTTCTCATTGGTATATGGAATGGAAGCGGTGTTACCTGTTGAGGTCCAAATTCCCTCTTTGAGAGTCCTGATGGACGTGAAATTACAAGAGACGGAATGGGTAAGGACTCGGTATGAAGAGTTGAGCCTGATTGAGGAAAAGAGGCTGGCAGCCATCTGTCATGGGCAGTTATACCAGCAGCGGATGAAACGTGCTTTTGACCAAAAGGTACGACCTCGGGGATATCACGTAGGTGATATGGTGCTGAAAAGGATCCTTCCTCCTCAAAACGATCGAAGGGGAAAATGGACACCCAATTATGAAGGTCCATTCGTGGTCAAGAAGGTTTTCTCTGGCGGAGCCTTGTTGTTAACGACCATGGATGGCGAGGATTTTCCATCCCCTGTGAATGCGGACGCAGTTAAAAAATACTTCGTATAAAGAGACCCGCTGGACGAAAAGAACAAAATAGTCCAGGCAAAAATGGGCATCCCGGCGAACCAAAAAACAGAATGAAAAGGTTCGGGCAAAAATTAGGGATAAAAAGAAAAAATGTACACCCGGCAAGTCGAAAACCTGAAAAGGCGACTTGGGCAAAAAGGGGTATCCCGGGGGACTGAAAACCCGAAAGGGCGGTCCAGGCAAAAGAGGGATTGAAACGAACAACTGCGTCCGGCATGATCGTTTGAGCTTTGGTTAAAGCATAATGGATAATACCCGGTAGGGATCAGTCAGAAGCGTCTTGTTCAGAAGGCAGAAAGCAAGGAGAGTCTGAGGACATATGGGGTGTAACTGAGTTGGAACTCGATGAGATCACGGGTTTCACATTGCCATTAGGATAGATTTTTCCTTTTGTGCGCAATTACCTCTTTTCAGGAATTGCTTCCTTTTGCATTGCTCAATTTGAGCCACACACTTTTCAATCAATAAAATGCATATTCAGTCAAATAATTTTGTTTTTGTTTTTCATTACCGCTTTGATTGCAAAAACATCCAATTATTGTGATAAAGAATCTTGCATTTTAAGACATACAAGTCCCTTCCAATGCATGTTTATAAGATTGAAGGCTTGAAATCTTATTCGGAAGGTTGAGTGACCCAAGTGTTGAAATCTTGACACGCCTGGGGCACGGTTTTATCTAACGATCTCTTTTGCAGGAACTGTTAGGTATTTTCACTCACTTGCAGGTTGTGATGTGGAAGCTTTTGACGAAACAAATCCCCACGGAGTCCGATCAGGGACGAATGAATGGAAGAATGGTGGAAAAGACGGCGAAAGACGTACGACGATCCTGGAAATTAATCAAGAAGACTCTTCAAAGTCTGAAAATTGAAAAGTCTGTATAAGTCCCAGGAGTTCGCTCTCCGTCGAGTACGGAGCCGTTTGGAATACAAGATGATGGAGCAGAAAAGGTCCAAACGAGTCTGGGAGCTTTCAAAGGTGGAAAGCTGATGATGGATTTGAATGATGAATGACAAGGTTCGACGAGCCGATGGGTGTTCAGTACCAGACTTTCCTCATCTCCCTAAGCAGAGTCTGAAGGACTAATCCCCCAGCAGATTCAAGATCTGTGGCCTCCCTAGCAGGGTCAAGATGGTTATCCCCAGCAGGTTTCAGATCGATACTTCCCCAGTCGCCAGTTCTGGAGGTTGCAGTTTTCCCAGCGGAAGTATCTGTGTGTGGTGGTGTCTCAAGCAGAGTCGGGATTGATATCCCCAGCAAGTCAAGGACTGTTGTATCCCTACAGAGTGCATTGGTGGATCTTTCCCCAGCAATTCCCCAAGCGGATCGGGTGCAAAGGAGGTTTTCCCCAGCAAGGGTTGCCTTTTCCCAGCAGCAACGATATTCCCCAGCAGGGTGGAGTCAGAGTGATGGCGAGTTCCTCAGCAGAGCGCCTCGAGCTCCCCAGAAGAGTCCCTTAAGGGGGATGCTTTTTATACATTCATCATGAAAAATAAGCATAGCATATTGCATAATAAATCGCGTAGCATTTCCATGATTATGGAGCATTACGCTGAAAAAGTCAATCATGCATCATATTGCAAGCATAAGCTGGTCCCAGACCGTGGTTATTGTTTGAGAGGTGGTTCACCCAAAAGGAAGATGCTACTCTGAGGAGTTTGGTACTGTATCAGCAGTATTCCCCCAGTAGTGCGATATTGGAGGAAGAGTTTCTGTCGAGCAGAGATGGAAATGATGGTCAGAAAAGTTTCGGGATCCAAAAAGAAAAACAAGAAAGAGGTAATCCCCAGCTAAACGCGAAGTGTTTGTCTTCTAGGGTTGAATAGAGAGCAGTCGGCTCAGGGCTTGTCATCCTCAGCATAGGTCGTTGTGGCACTCCGGCCAGTTTCCGATTTCCAGATCGAAGAAGTTCTCAATAATCAGGACGAAGAACTTGTGGCACTCCGGCCAGTTTCCGATTTCCAGATCAAAGAAGTTCTCAACAATCAGGACGAAGAACTTGTGGCACTCCGGCCAGTTTCCGATTTCCAGATCGAAGAAGTTCTCAACAATCAGGACGAAGAACTTGTGGCACTCCGACTAGTTTCTGATTTCCAGATCGAAGAAGTTCTCAACAATCAGGACGAAGAACTTGTGGCACTCCGGCCAGTTTCCGATTTCCAGATCGAAGAAGTTCTCAACAATCAGGACGAAGAACTTGTGGCACTCCGGCCAGTTTCCGATTTCCAGATCGAAGAAGTTCTCAACAATCAGGACGAAGAACTTGTGGCACTCCGGCCAGTTTCCGATTTCCAGATCGAAGAAGTTCTCAACAATCAGGACGAAGAACTTGTGGCACTCCGGCCAGTTTCCGATTTCCAGATCGAAGAAATTCTCAACAATCAGGACGAAGAACTTGTGGCATTCCGGCCAGTTCCGATTTCCAGATCGAAGAAGCTCACGACGATTAGCTCGATGCAGCTTGCGGCAATCCGGCCAGTTTTGCGGTATCCAGACCGAAGTGGTGTCCAGACCGAAGTGGTATCCAGACTGAAGTGGTATCCAGACCGAAGAGGTGTTCAGACCAAAGTGGCGTTCAGGCTAATTCCCCCAGGTGTTCAGGCCATGGTTATCCCTGCGTTACCATTTATTTTGGTATCCAGGTCGACATTTCTGTTTCGGTGATCAAGCCGACTTTCCTCCGTATCAGACGGGTTCTTCTTTCGAGATTGCTTCTTTGCCGATTCTGACAGGCGTTGTTAATTATTTCCCATCAGAGTGCAAATTGTTCGTCTGTTCTTGGTATTCAATCACTCTTCATCCTGATCATCTGAAAGTCGAGGCTGTTCATATCGACAGGTTCACAGTGGATTGAATAGGGGCAGCTGTAACACCTCAAAATTTGCCCTCCTCTCTTGGGACTAGCTTAACATATTGCATTGCATTTCTTAGGTCATTAGTCATTAGCATGTTTCATATCATGTGGCTACTTTGTGCAAATCATCCTCCTAGGTCTTGATCAGAAGATAAGAGGTTAAGATGCAAGCTAAGGGTTTCATTGATTGAATTGATCACTAGCCATCTGAGGGTTTGTGATTCAAATTAGGGTTTCATGATTTCTCAAGGAGGTTGAGCTTTATCTTGGTTGAAATGGTACATCATCATCACCATGGTCTTGTCATCACCAAGAGGTTCATTGTTCATGATCAGATACCTTGAGATTAGGGTTTTGACCACTGGTCAACCCTAATCATTTGCATTGGGCCAGTCAGGGTTTTGCAAGGAGATGAGGGTTTCAATGGATATGGGGATCATAATGTGATTATATTGAGCTTATGGAAGCTAGGGTTTCATCATTGAGCCATTTCATCAGGAGATTGAAGCTCAATTTGATCAGTGCGTAGCCAGATTCATCTATCAGTCAGGAAAGTCAACTGTGGTCAACTGTGCCTGAATTGATGGATTTGGAGGGGGGAGAGAGTTAGAGATACTTCATTCATGTCTAAACAAGTTTCATTTGGCATTTCAAACATCAAGAATGAAGAAAATAAAGTCAGAGGGAAACTTTCCAAAAATAGAAAGTGACTTGTAATTGAAAATTGCCAAAAATGGAAAGTTTTTCTCCTCAAAATTACGTGTCCAAAAATACTTCAAATGAAATTTTGTTCAACATGAAAGTTGTAGATCTTGCTCTCACCTTTCCAAAAAGTCCAAGAACATGAATTTCTCATGTGTGGTTGGCAAGTTATGGATTGATCATTGTCCAAAAAAGTTGAATTTCAAAGTGGCATAACTTTTGAATGGAAAAGCCAAATTGGGTGATCTTTCTTTGAGCAAACCACATTTGACATGAACTTTCATGATGCATCATCACATTTCATTAAAAACCTGCACATAAAAAGGTCATTTTTCAAGTGAACCATTTAAAAATTGGTGGGAGAAAAGGTCAATTTCAAAAATACAAGGCATTTGCATACCAAACCAATTCCTACACATCATAAACATCATTTTGGACTTGCTTGAATGGTTTTTGCACTGTTACATTGACTGAATTTGTAAAAGGACATTTTGGCCAAAACACATGAAAATTGCACTTTGCTAATTCACTTGGATTTTGCTAATTTGGATTAACAAATTGGATTAGCATATCATATAAAGTCTTAAGCATAACTGTTTCTCCTAATCACAATTCACTTTTCAGATCTAAAATCAGAAATTTCTCAAATTCTCTCAATTCTCTCAAATTCTCCTTACATTTTTTTCACTTTTTGGATCGAAATTCTTGATGCTTTCTGTTTTCTTTGATGCTAACCTTCATCTGTAGGATTGATTGAAGAACTGTTGAAGGCAATTGGTGAAGAACATTGGCAAATTCGCAGCTGTTGAAAACCTTGCTCATCCATGGCAGTTTGAAAGTTCATCATCATCGTGCACCGTTGAGCTAAAAGATTCATTCCATTCACTTTCCTAATCATCATTGAACTTCTGTTTTCCACTTCCAAGCCTCAAAAACGCCAGAATCAAGCATTGCACATTCATAAGGTCAGAATTCAAATCTTTCGATTCTTGGAATTGACATGTGGTTTAGGTAGATCCTTCAACATAGAGTAGAATGAAACTTGAATCGTGCGTTTTCGTTGAGTATTGATTGAGAAATCTGGAATTGAAGTTTGACGTGTAAATGTTCTTTTGATCGATTCGAGTTGGTTAGCATGAATTAGGTTTAATTAAGTTCATATTCGTGTTGTGCTTTGTAAGATCTTTCCAACGGTGTATGGATTGTTGAATTTGGTTGAAGTTTGTTCATGTTGGATTTTGATGATGAACACGTGATGAAGCTGTCCAGAAATTGCCAGAATGCGTGCTAGATCCATGTAGTTGTCACTGTTCATGCTTAATTGTGTTTGCGCGCTAGCTTTTCAAATAGAGACACGGTTCGATCCTGCTGTACAGCAGTTTCCTTATTGCCTTGCCACATTATTTTCCAAATTGTTCACATGTTACCATGCTTTGTCCTCATTTTTTATTTTTCTTTCCATGATCAAAAATCCATATCTAACTCATTTTTGATCCAAATTTTATGCAATTTTTTGCATCATTCTCCTTGTCATGTGCTGGATTTTTTGAATATTTTTAATCAAATTGTGCATGTATGGAAAAATTATTTGGCTAGGGATTGTTTGAATGTGTCTTTTGTGCACCATGCTCACTCTTTCATTCATAAAATCTTGATGCTTCATTAGAAATTCATGAAATTTTTTGTGCATGTTCCAGACATCTTAAGGAGCATTTTGATATGTGGTTTGCAATTTTTGAGTTCCTGGATTGAGAGTTATGACATGATCTTTGGAGGTGTTACATTTTATGCCATGCCATGCTTTGTGCAACTTCTTGATTTTATTTTCTATGCTTATTGAACTTGAATTGAGCTGGATTTTTGCATGAGATTACATATGGATGTTGAGAATACATGTGAATTTTTCTGGAATTTTTGGAAGTGTTTCCTATTTGATTGGGATTTTATCTGCTGTTTAGTCATTTGTTGACCATTTGTGAGACATGTTTGTAATAAATTCTGGTTATTAAAATAGTTTGACATGTTTTGTTCATAAAATAGATTTGGTGCATAGTTTTGATGTGAGACCAATTGGACTTTATTCTGGAGTGATTTATCTTGGTTTTGATCAATTTTCACTTGCTGTTTTAAATTTTTCATCTCCTTTGGACCCTAGGCTTGTCCTAGTGGTCTTGTTTCTCACATTTGGATGTGCTTTTCAGGTTAAGAAGCAAAATGCTTTAGGGAGATTAATGCAAGTTGATTGAGTTTGGTTGATTGTTATGAACTAACTTGGTTTATTTTGTAGGATGCTTGGCTCACTTGAGTTGATTGTGCTTTGCACATGTGATTGATTGTGTTGACTGTTGGCTCTTATCTTGTCTGTTTCGACTTTGTGATTGGTATACTGACTGTATTTGATTGATTTCAGGTACATTAGTTGCTAATAGTTCTTTGAGAACTTGCTTGTGCTGCTGCTTGGTGGTATAAACCAATTGAGGTAGAATTTATTTTCTCCATGTAGTCTGGAAGACCTGGCCTGTTACTTGGCCAGGCACCTGTCTGAAGTCCTCCTTAAGAGGCAATGATTGTGCTTGTTTATTTTTATCCCCAAGCAGGTAAAGACCTTGATTAAGGCAATTGGCGGATAAAAGAGATACGCAATCTATCTCCCGCTATTCTGTTGAGTCGTCCCTCTGCTCACACCACTGTGTTGATGCATTGGGACATTAACCCAAGATCTTGTACAGTTGTACAGTTGAGTCAGAGTCTTAAGTGTAGAAGGGTTCCCACTTTCTGGACCCACACTTCATTGTCTGAAGCTCTCCCTGACCAGGGATAAGAGCTATGAAGTCTAATCTTCACTCACCTTTCATCAGCTTCACCCTGACTCTCAATGTCAGGGTTAAGAGCTAACACCACCCTGATACAGTTGACTTGCTTTGGCAGTCTAACCCTTGATTGAGCCACATCTGTCTGTATATAGTGTATGCTAACTGTGAATGTTTGATTTGTTTTGTTTATGCTTGCGTGCTTTGATTTTTCCTGGTTAGGATTAGCTTGTTGTTGTGCAAGTAGGTAGTAAACCATAACATAGGGCAATGATGCATGATAACATCTAGGCTCGAGTCCAGCTCCCTAGTAGTGTGTCTCCCTTTGTATCTGGTTGGAATTTCTTTCCCGTTCAGGGGAACTACGTCGCCCTGATCCTCATACCAGATGAGGTACATAGGCAGGAGACCGTGCGAGGTCTCTCCGGGCACTTTTTTTTCTTTTTGTGTGTGTTTGCTTGACAGTTGCTAGGCTCGAGTTCCCGACTCCTTAGTAACTTGTTGCTTGTTTCTTCTTGTGTGTGTAGGAGACGGATGTAAGCCCAGCCATTGGCATTCTGTATCCTCTTGTTGTGTGCTTGGAGTCCGGTATAAGTCCATCAAGTGGCATCTGGTTTCCAGTGTGGGTTTGTTTGGTTCGGAAGCTGATGTAAGTCCAGTGATTGGCGTTTGAGTTCTATGTTTGCCTTTCTGTGCGTGTGTTTTGTTTCGGCGTGCGTGAGCCGAACTACGGCAGCTCTGATTCTCGTTCCAGCGAGCCCTTTCCTCTCTTCCCCCACCTGTGTTGTCTTCAGTGTGTGTGTGTGATGTTTGTTTTAGCAACCTTAACCTATCTTTTAGAGCGTGGATCCCGTCGAGTACGACGGATGCGTAGGGGTGCTAATACCTTCCCTTCGCATAACCGACTCCTGATCCCATTCTCTTTGGTCGCGAGACCATGCTTTTCCCAGGTTTACTTCGAGCGTTTCCTTTCCCTCTTTGGGATAAATAACGCACGGTGGCGGCTCTGTGTTGTTTTGTTTCAGCCCGCCGGTTGTTTTTCGCGGATGCGACACATATGTATTGGTATTTGTACATTCATTCATGGCATGGTCGGCTTCATAGTGGAATCGGTGAAACTGTGGGTTCACATGGTATTAGACGTTGATCCTTGAATGGAAATAGGCGTAGCAGACGTTGATCCTTAATTGGAAATAGACGTAGTGACTTGGATTCTAGATATTGAATCGGAAATCGGTGGAACGTTGGGTCCATATAGACGTTGATCCTTAATTGGAAATAGGCGTAGCAGACGTTGATCCTTAATTGGAAATAGGCATGGTAGCTTTGATCTTGTCCGGATCGGAAGCGTGGCTTGGATTCTAGATATTGAATCGGAAAGCGGTGAAACGTTGGGTTCACATTGAGGTACCGCATGCATAGAGTCACATGCCTTGCATTGAGTCACATTAGAGTTATGTGATAATTGAGTGTATGCATTATTATGATTGTGATGTGTGTATGAGATATGGTAATTGAATTTGATGATGTTTGGATACATAACTTGACAACATATGTGATTATGTGATAATTGTAGTTATGTGTATATTTGAGAATATAATATTGGATTTTAATATGATACTCCTCGAGTTTGATGGATGTTTGAAACATGTGAAATAGATGTTGGTGAATATTATTTACATGGTTATATGAAGTGTGATGAATTCCTTTAATTGTTGATTTATCATTGTGCTTGATTATACTTCTTCATAATGATTTGAATTCTCACCCTTTCTATTTGAATGTTACCTTTACATGGGTATTGTGCAGATACTCCAGTGTAGTATTGCTGAAGTAAGTGGACGGTAGCTCGCTCGAGATTAGCCGGAGAGTTTCCGTATTTTTAGTTTGAAGACTAGGTAATGAGTCAATGCTCTGGTCATGTAACACTGGGTAGATTAGTAGTATTGAACTCATATCTCATTTGGATATGTATTATGTTATTACTTGATTTATTTTATCTTGAGGTGATTATTGAGAGATGATCATGGTATGGGACATGAATCATTTTATGAAATACATGAGTATTCATTATTTTCCGCTGCGAACTCATATTCTTGAATATTCATGACAAATGAAATGTGTTATTTTAAATGACCAGGTGTGTTGTATATTGATGATGAATGATGTTGGTTTTTGAAAGCTTTTAGTTTTTGAAAACGTCGATGTGACGCCCTTTTGTTGATATGCGTACTTATTTACTCTGATTATATGTTAAGTATTTTAGGGTAGAAAAAGGGGTGTTAGATTCCTAGTGTCATTCGTTTGTCAAAGTAATTTGTTTTATTTTTTCAAATAATTCCTTTCACTTTGCCCAAGGTGAAAGTGAAATTGTTCTGGCGCTTTTTTTTTTCAAAATTTAAGATCATTAATAAAAGACATTTTGTTATCCAATGTGTTTTTCTTGTTGCATTTTTTCTGGAAAATAGTAACTAAAAACCTGTTGAAAAACTATTTGAGTTCTTGCATATCACTTTCAAATTTGTCTGTTTTATAAAGCAAAGCATGAATCATATGATGATTAATGAACAATAAACCCATTGAAAACAATGACCCTTCGCCCTCTCCCAATTTTGAATTCCTTGTATATTAAGCGGAAGAAGAGAGTGAGGAAGACAATGATATTCTAGAAGAAATTACTTAGCTACTTGAGCACGAGGAGAAGACTATTAACCTATCCGATTTGACTTTACGGATGAGGATGTTATGGCCCTTAGAGCTAAAGATTTTGATGAATGAGGTCTTGAAGAAGGACCAAAGCCTGGATCCTGATGGGGTTTGGTATTTGATGGAGCTTCTAATGCATATGGTCATGGAGTTGGAGCAATAATAATCACTCCTCAAGGTTCTCATATTCTTTTTACTGCAAGGATAAATTTTGATTATATAAATAATATGGTAGAACATGAAGCATCTATCCTTGGCCTCAAAGATGCTATTGACCTCAGGATTAAGATCCTCAATGTCTTTGGGGATTCAACATTAGTTATCAATCAGATTAAAGGTGAATGGGAAACTCATCATCCGAGTTTGATTCCATAGAAAGATTATTCTAGGAGGTTGTTACCTTTCTTCGATAAAGTCAATTTCCATCACATACCTTGAGAGGAGAATCAAATGGCAGATGCTTTATCCACCTTGTCCTTCATGTACCGGGTAAATTTCAATAATGAGGCACCTCAAATTACAATCAGACGTCTAGATAGACCTGCTCATGTGTTTGCATCAGAAGAGGAAGTAGACAATAAACCATGGTATCATGATATCAAGTGTTTCCTCCAGAGTCAAGAATTCCCAGCTGGGGCATCCGGTAAAGATAAGAAAACCTTGAGAAGATTTTCATACAACTTCTTTCTCAATGAGGATGTGTTTTAAAAAAGGAATTATGACATGGTCTTGCTTAGATGCTTGGATAGACACGAAACAGGCATGTTAATACAGGAAGTTCATGAAGGGTCCTTCAGTACTCATGCCAATGAACATTCTATGGCTAAAAAGATGATTATAGCTGGTTACTATTGGTTGACAATGGAATCCCATTGCTGTCAATTTTTCAAGAAGTGTCGTAAATGTCATATTTATGCGGACAAGGTGCATGTGCATCTGACTCTACTCAATGTTATTTCGTCTCTGTGGCCATTCTCTATGTGGGGAATTGACATGATTGACATAATTGAGCCCAAATCTTCAAACAGACATCGTATCATTATGTTAGATATTGGTTACTTCACCAAATCAGTCGAAGCAACATCATACACCAATGTGACTAGACAAGTGGTGGTCCAATTTATCAAGAATCAAATCATCTGTCAATATGGTATTCCGAGCAAGATCATTACTGACAATGGTTCAAACCTGCACAACAAGATGATGAGAGAACTATATGGAAACTTCAAGATTGAGCATCACAATTCTTCACCTTATAGACCCAAGATGAACGGGATTATTGAAGCGGCAAATAAGAATATCAAGAAAATCCTGCAGAAAATGGTTGTAACCTACAAAGACTGGAATTAAATGTTTCCTTTTGCTTTGCATGGATACTGGACGTCTGTCTGTACTTCAACAAGGGTAACCCCTTTCTCCTTAGTCTATGGCATGGAAGCAGTGCTCCCGATAGAAGTTGGGATCCCATCAATGCGAGTCTTGATGGAAGCCAAGTTGACAGAAGTTGAATGATGTCAAAACATATATGACCAGTTGAATTTAATTGAAGAAAAAAGGATGACAACCTTATGTCATGGTCAGTTGTACCAAAAGATGATGAATGACGCGTTTAATAAGAAGGTTTTTCCTTGCGAGTTCAGATAAGGTGATCTCGTGCTAAAAAAGATCTTGCCTCCCCATAATGATTCCAAAGGCAAGTGGACTCCCAATTATGAAGGCCCATATGTTGTCAAGAAAGCCTTCTCTAGAGGTGCATTGGTTCTTATAACTATGGGTGGTGAGGAACTCCACAGTCCGGTGAATGTCGATGCAGTTTTGAAATACTTCATCTAAATAATCAAAAGAACAACTCGCTAAGTTGAAAACCCAAAAGGGCGACTTAGGTAAAAATAAGCGTCTCGGTGGCCTGAAAACCCGTAAGGGTGGTCCAGGAAAAAATTAGAGACATAAACTGAAATAATTCATCCCAGTAGATTGAAAAACCGAAAGGGAAATCTAGGCAAAAGTTAGGGAATTTATGGCAAGTAATTGGACCAGGCAAGTCTTGATCACTCAAAGCAGCAACATCATCGATCAAGAAGTCTCAGTTCAATCTCTCTCAACAGAAGCTTAATTACAGGAATTCAAAGTTGTTAGGGAGAATAATGGTCATTGTATTTCAATGTGACCTTTCCATTTACCATTTTCCAAACTTTTATGATCCATGGAGTCACGTCTTTTATGGACTACCATTCTATCAATAAAATCCTGACTTTTTGCCAATTAATTTCAATTATTATATATTTGTTTCTTTTGCAAAACGTCTTTTATTTTTTATAATAATTTTTGAAACAAAGGTTTAATAATAAACATGCTTTTGAAAATTACAAAACATTTTCCTTTGATTTTTGAATAAATTAAAAGGAATGTTGGCAGTTTGTTAGAGATGGATCAAGTCTTGAAGTGTGGAATTCATATTCCCCAGTACAACTGTTCTTGTGGATTATCCTGTTCATATCCTTGGTTTCATAATCTTACTCTTTCCAACGGATTTGTTGTCAGATATTCAAAGAAGATTTTGAAAAGAGAGGGAGAGATTTTGAAATTAAAGAAATGGGGAGAAGATGAAGAGACTAATCCTATGCATAAAAGTTAAGGGTTGAAAAGATCTGACCAAATGGGTAGAAATCCAATAGACAAAAATGTCAATAGAAAACCCAGAATTCCCTTGGACATTTAGAATCAAGCAACACACAAATGCACAATTATATTATCTTGAAGAGCAAAGGCATCAAATAAAGATAGCCACATCCAAGCTTTAGCCATTCCATGATCTTCTTCAAGATTAGCCCATGTAGCAGATGAATTCCACAAGTCACAGGTTCAAAATAACAGCTTCACAATGATCATGTTACAGATGAACTCAGAGGGATCTTGAATGATGTATCAGATAAAGTTTCAAATTGTAAGCACTTGGTTTCTCAATAAGTTAGCATTGGCCAAGTCCATTAGCATAGGAATGTTGCCTAAGTTCTAAGTCGATTTGTCCAAGATCAAGCCAACAGTCCACACAAAAGTTTTTTAGGGTTTTTTGTTATTATTATGTACATTAATGGATAAAGACCACACAGACAAACAAAGTATACACAAACAAGATATATCACATAATATGGTCCAAGTGGACAAAGTGAAAATTGCATTAACATAAACAATTAGAATGGTATGAATAATGGCAAATGAATAAAAGCAAGAATTAAATGACATTAAAATAAATGGCTTGAAACTAGAAGTTAGTTGTTAATGAGTTAGAAGTTAGTATTGTTTTGCTTTTGCTTTTCATTTTAAGACATTCTTTGGAGAACACTCAACCCACTTATCACAAGCATGGATCCTTGAGCCAAGACATCTTCCAAAGGAAGGAAAAAAGGCCAAGTTTCCACACAATACTATGAAAGAGGGGAGACTTACAATCTCACTAACTAGAATGTTATTCCTTTTATGTCACAAATATAACGCTATGTTAAGCAATCGCAATTGGACTTATGTAGAAGTCACAACTATCTGAGGCCGGGCAATAGAATTTTGGTGTTAATGCATGTTAGAGACATAGTATAATGGACTATGCTCATGAAACATACCACACACAAAAATAATATGCAAAAGAGATGGCCTAATCTCATCCATACTCATGTTAATTTTTCAATCAACTAGCTTTAGGACTTTGAGATATCATAGGCCAAATGAGATGAATGCATAAAGAAGGGGAATGAGATGAAGAGGGAGGGGAATGGATCAAAACTCAAATTGATCAAAGGAGAACTTTTACCAAATTAATATCATCCATTCATTTTGGGAGATGGAATGTACATTCCATCAATCCCCTAAATCGAATGATATTAACTTGACAAAGTCAAATCAACCTTGACCAAGGCCCAACAACAAGAGTCAAACTCAGACAAGTCATCACAATTGGTCAACAAAATTATTTGGAATTTATTCAAATTAAAAATTCTAAAATAAGGCATTTAAATTAAATATGGTTTATCAAATTCCTAAAACCTCATCAAAACACCAAATAAATGGCCATGAGATTTATCATAGGTCAAACAAGGTCAAAGGACCTTGGAGAAAAATTTTCAGAATTTTTAAAGACTTAAAAGTATTTTTAAACAATTAAAAACAAATGCAAAAGCGTCGTTAATTGAGGTCAAAGGACCACTTGATCTGCCTCATTAATTGAGGTGGCAGATCAATTGGTTGAGCGCTTGCGTTCCATGATGCGCCTGAGTCAAACATCCACACGCTTGGTAATCAATATGTACACTCATGATTAAAACATTTTGAATCCATCTAATGGCTCTGGAGCGTGCCACATCATTGTCAGAGCAAAGCGTCGGTCGTCTTCTCAGGCGACCTTGGCCGGACTGGTCCATCACCACATCATAAATGAAAAAGGAGGACATGATCTAAAAGAAAAAATGGCATAGAGCATGAATCTGACCTCAATTTTAACTAACTCCACATATATAGAAAGATATGAGAAGTTGAATTTTAAGGTGTGTCAACTGAGTTGCTTCGATTTGATCTCTAAGCAACTCAATCTTCTTGCCTACATTGGTAGGACTTCAGACAACCAAGGATCCAAAAGAATTGAGTGGAATTGAGAGAGAATCGAAGAGATGAAATTTTCTGGAAAATACCTTCAATGTAGGTCTAGATTCAACTGTTCTTGCTTTGGCTCGTGCTTGATCTTGCTCAGTATGCTTGCAGAAGTAGATTAGAATGCACAAAAGGTCTTGGATCCCTGGAGTTTTGAATCTCTAAACAGTGAGATTCCAACTCAATTTCCAAATGAAATTCTCAGGATTATCCTCTCAAATGGAAGGGTTTGGTGTTTGGTATCAAATATGGCGCAAAGGGGTCTTCAATTATGAGCATATGGAGCTCTATTTATAGCTGAATCACATGATATTTGCACCTTCCAAATGAGTTTCCAAAATTAGCAATGAGTGATGCATGTGAGCATGGGCGTGTACAGGCCCATGAGATCATTCCATTAGGTCCATAATTGAGTGTGAACAAGTCTGAAATCAAATTGGAGTGCTAGGCAAATGTCTATGGAAACTTGAAGTTTGATTTTTGCCAAATGATGATGCAATGTCCAAGCCATGCGCAACCCATTCAAACCTTGTCCAAAATGGATGAAATTGGACCTTTTTGAAAGGTTAGATCAAGAGGAACAACTTTCATGTTCAACAATTTTCCATTTGAAGCTTGTATCATGATGAATTTTTAGGTGGAAATTTTTAAATTTCAACATATCAAAAACTTTTCTAAATGTCAAGCCATATATCTCAATATTCCATCTTGCTTAACTTTTTATGTGAGCTTCAAATGATAAAAGTGTATTCATAAAACTTGTAGCTATTTCAAATACCTTCTAAATGGTAACCAATTTCATGTCATTTGGATTTATAATGATAGAGTTATGCATTTTTGAAGTTTGGAAAAATCATTTGTTCAATGGTATAGGTCAAAAGTGACCTATAATGTAACCTCATATCACATGCTCATAAAAGTTTAATTAGATCTCACTCCAAACATGAAAGTTGAAGTAGACATCTTGAATTTTATTGTGCAACTTGTAAATCTTTCATCTCATAAAAACTGAGCAAGTTATGGCCTTGGGGAGTTGACTTTCAAATTAGGGTTTAGACAAAATGACCTATAGTGTTTCAACATAGAAAATGATTTTCCAAGCAAAACTAGCTCTAGGTATCAACATTAAAGTTGTTTGGATTGTCATTTAGAGTAAATTTTATCTTAGAATCATTTTCATATGGTGAAAATTGTAGGAGATAGGGTCTAGGGAGATCCAGTTTTGATTAGATGAATTCATCTGGCCAACCACCATCAACCAACTTGCTAACCTTCAACTCTCTTGACTTTCTTGGCTCATAGTAGATAATATATGCATAAGATGATGAATTTTGAAGGGTCCCTTAAGAAATTTTATCAATTGGTGAGATAGCTTGTTTGAGAAGTTACTCAAGATACCCAATTAAACTAGGGTTTCCAAGGCAAATCACCCTCAAACTCTTGAAGAATGCTTGACCAATATAACATGTAGGAATCAATAGAAATCATGTATGATGCTCATAACCATTCTTGGATTAATTCATGGTTGTGATCTTTTTCATGAGGGTCTCAAACCCTAGATATGAATTTGATAGATCAAATGGAGATCATGCCCTACCTACAAAAGAGTTAGGCAAATGCAAAGACATATTTTTGGTATTTTTGTTAGTAAAATAATAATATACAAGTATGATACAATCACATAGTGCTTGGTGATCTCTCCCAAAATAAACCCAATGAAGGGGGGGGGGGAGGATGCCAAGGTATGATTCCAATGCTAATACTTATGATGCAATTGCATGAGGGATCTTAGGGTCAAAATTGGGGACTTACAGCTTCCCCTATTTAAGGACATTCTAACTGAGGAGGCAAAGGTTAAAATCTTCATGTAGACTCAGTAGAATGGGCTTAAATAACAACACAAAAACAAATTTTGGTCCCTAAGAGACCTCATGATGCAAATGATATGAATGCAAAAGTTAATGCTCTGTGGGGAAATATGGCCACAAAGGAAAAGAAATCAGAGAGACCAAAAATCCACAAGAGTATAATACATTCCGTAAGGCAAACTCACTGGGGAGACAGAGACTCTGGGGAGGGAAAGACGAGTTATGCGTAGGTCGGGCTACGACTTAAAACTGCTGGGGGACTCGAGGAGTTCCATACAAACATGGAAAGACTCAGTCGGGAAAACGACAACATCTGCAGGGGATACGAGTAAGTCAAGATAAAACTGAAGTACTTGAATCATGTAGGGAAAAGCGATTTCACTAAGGAAATGCGCACTCAACTCAAATGGGGAAGCAATAAACTTCAACACAGGAGGAACAGAAATCTATTATCCACTACCTGCTACTGGGTAAGGAGATAACAAAGATCTGACAGAGAGAACATCTGCCATCGGTTAAGATGAACATATCAATGATGACTCGCTGGGAAAAGCCAGGAGGGAGTATTCATTATCGGTTACTGGGTAAGAATAGCCTTGCTGGGGAAAACTGCAGAAAAATAGGATTTACAACTACCAGTTACTGGGCAGAAGATCAAGGGCGAGAGTATCCGTCATCGGTTAGGATGAACATATCAAGGATAAACTCAATAGGGAAGAAAATCTGTCATCGGTTAAGATGAACATATCAAGGATAGACTTGCCTTGGAAATGTCAATGAGGATATCCGTTATCGATTAAGATAAACATATAAAGGATATACCAACTGAACAAAAAGATAGGAATTACATCTATCGAATGCTGGATAGAAGACCATCAAAGAGAAAATCTGTCACCGGTTAGGATGAACATATCAAGGATAGACTCTGAGAGGGGAGAAAATAGGAATTACATCTATCAGTTACTGGATAGAATACCAAGAGAGAGAATACGTCACTGGTTAAAGTGAACATATCAAGGATAGACTCTACGGAGGGAACAAAAGCAGGATTTACATCTACCGGTTACTGGGTAGAAGACTGCAAAGAGAAGGAAACCTGTCATCGGTTAGGATGAACATATCAAGGATTAACTCTCTGGGAAACAAGAATAGGGATTACAACTGCCTTTTTACTTGGTAGAATACCAAAGGTGAGAATAGCCGTCATCGGTTAGGATGAGCATATCAAGGATAAACTCAGGCAGGGGAGAGAAAGATATCTGTCACCGGTTAGGGTGAACATATCAAGGATATACTTCCCGGGGAATAGATCCACTGGGGACTCTACTGAGAAGAAAGACAGGGGTCACTACGCCAAATAAGGGAAAAGAGGGCGCTTATTTTGGCCTATAACAACACTTTTAAGCGCCCTCTAAAGTGGCGCTGGCATAGGTAAAGACAACGCTTTGTTTTCCTGGAGAAAGCGCTGTCTAAAGTGGCCCTTTAAGGGCCACATTATAGTGCGCTTTCAGAAAAAAGCGCCCTCTGGAGTGGTCCATAAAGGGCCACCTTAGAGGGCGCTTTCTGGACAAAGCGCCCTCTAAAGTTGTCAATGTAAAGTGTTTAGAGGGCGCTTCCTACAGAAAGCGCCCTCTAAAGTGTTAGTTATTTTAAAAAAATTTGTTTGAAAAACAGTGGGTATTTAATTGGGAACCTGTTCGCATGCTGCAAAAGTGTAAAATTCATATTGATTTCATCCTTTAATCCAATGTTATACACCATTAATCCATTGATATATACAACATGAATCCATTTATATACAACATTAATCCTCCATATATACAACATTAATATATATTCATGCATGTATAACAACATTCCATACATATATGTACAACAATATACAACCTATATGATTCTTTGATCAATAATGAATTGACACAATTCATCCTTCATTTCATCCAAATGAGCTCTTGAGTAAGATTTGTATTCGTCAAAGTACTACAATTAAGAGAATAAAACATATTCATGATTTAGTAACAAATTAGATGAAATATCCGATAATATTAAAATAAACCCTAAGTTATTATTCCATACCATTTTTGGGATGTCTATACGATTCAACGCAATGATATCTCTCATAAATCTCAATACAAAAAATCCGCAATCGACCGAATTGTTTTGCCGAGGACACTACACAGAAAAACAAACAATATATATATAGTTAATTTCTTACAAACACTATTATAAGCAAAAAACAAACACTATTATAAGCAAAAATAAGATACTTAATATATACCTGAACTCTGACCCAGGTAATGTCCTTCCTATTACGATAATTCTTTTTCGATCTAAATTTTAGTATTGCCCTAACAAAATAAAAACGTATATTGAGATCAATCTGACAGACATAATTAAATATAGAAATACACACGAATATTTAGGGGAATTTCACTTACGCGTCAACCGTCTTCTTCATACTCGGATATTTACTCCAATCACCCGATAACGAATCGAGATAATACACCATTAGTCTCGAAAGATCCATAGCAACCAACACCCAGTGACCACTGTAAAATAAAACAAAAATTTAGATGCATGCAAATTTTCTACGTAAAAGATATACATAGATTAGAATGAAATTATTAGAAAGAAAATCTAACCCGTTGCCAGAATTAAACGGTAAAAAATACAAACTGGGTGTAGTATTATCGCCGTCCGCCATTAATCTATCGACTAGTTCATTCTTTACGGATGTTGGATTTTTCGTTATAAACATTGTGTTGATACGGGAAGCAGCAATAAAATTGAATCGGTTACACAATTCAGTTCCCCGCATCAATGTGTCATACATATACCTTAAATAGAAACATAATAAACATTAGACTACTCATTGAAATGTGTAAATAAATTGTTCAACTAAGTAAATAATAGATTGATCGGAGTACCATATGTATGTATGAATGACAGCGATGCCCAATTCTTCGTGTTCAAAAAGTTGTTGCATGTCCTCCTTTGCAATTATTTCGGAATGAGCAATTCCGAAAACACCTTCATCAAAATCTACACTACGGATGGCGCCGTGCATAATATCAGACTCTTCCACCATTTTCTCAAGACGCATCATAATTTGAGATTTTGTCCCGGACGTCGTTGGAATATCCTTACCAGCTTTTTTCAACTTTCGACCGGGAACCTAAAAATTCATATAAATTAAATCATGACTTTTTGTGATGCAACAGAATCGTTGCGTATATAATTCAATGGGTATATATATTTGTACCTCTTTTTGAGATGCAACCGACTCGATGCGTCTTGAAATCCCTTTACCAGCTTTATGTGTGGGTCTTGTAGGAGTCTAACATTACCATGTAATAAGGATTGATTAAATATCATAATTGCAGCTGAATTGAAATGTGAATACTAAATATTCATAATCATTTAGAACATATATACCTCGGCATCTGGGAAAATTAGATCTGACGGCCATCCAACAAAGGATCCGACTGCATCTCGCATCAACTTTGTCTCTGAAACAACGTCAGGTAATGGTAGAAGCGCGTCCGTATCTAATACAAGGTCAACCGAAACTTTCATATATCCCACCGGGAGGGGATTATGGTGAAGTAATTCACCCGAAGTGTTGTGCACTTTTCCCTTGCCAACTATGCGATAAGTTGGTGACGATAGATACAGCTGACAAGGTGTAATGCCCTAAACCAATAATAAATGTTATTGTTAACGTGTATATGTGTCAAGTAAAAAAGTGCTATTTTAATTTCATAATAACATATATAATTACCTCGGGAAATTTCGGTTGACAATTGATACTAGCTCGGTCACTAGTATCTTTTGCCTCGGAACCGCACCTTTCCTCTCTATACCTTGCATTCTCCTTTTGCAGTTCGAGTACTTGTGCCCTTAACTCCGCCAAGGTCTCCATCACCTCTTTGTTGGTAGGATTTTTTGTTTTTGGGTTTTTATAAAATGACGACGGAGTCACACCAAAACCCTTACCCCTCACACGACCGGAATACTCAGGAACATTTAGTACTCGACTAAGTACGCTCCTGCAATCCTGGACCTCGGTTGAAGGTAAGGTTTGGGATAAAGTCTCCTGAAATATTATTAGAGGAGATTAAAAATGAATTATATGTCTAACAAAATTTTCGATATAATTAAAGAAATAATGTTACATATACTTACACATTCGTCATAAACATTTTGAACCGCTTCAACGACAGCCCCATCCTTCCCAACCCGAGCAGCCTTCCACAATACGTGCTCCGGAAGAGATGTTACGTCACTTTTCTCCTCGGCTAGCTACACATTGAATCAGATTATAAGATCATCAATTATAACATATTGTGACAATGTATAAGCTCATAGCATTTGAATATACTCACAATTCTTTGTTGTAACCGTGCATATCCCGTACGCCCTTTTTTGTACGGATACGCGGGTTTTGATGCCCTTTTCCGATTTTTGTCGCTTACTTCCTAGATAAAAAAGTTTAAGGCATATTAGAACCAAGTAATTTAACAATTGTATAATACCATATTTAATAGACATTACATGGAATTTTTCGTTTCTTCGTTTGGCGACAAAGTTATCCCATTCTTCGGCTGAAATAATCTCCGCATACTTCATTGGCCGTTCTGCTTCAACAAATTTTCCTTCCTAATCCTTGAGAAATTTGTTGGACAAAAAGGATCGAAATCCTCAGAGTCTTTTTCCGGCCAATTGAATACAATATTTTTGTCGGCTTTCATCGATGTGAAAGGATCTCTAAAAAACATACACATGGAGTGTGTTATTATAAGTAATATTATAACAATATATGGTCAACAAATAGTCAACAAAAAAAACATATAACAATATATGGTAAGTACCTGTATCTCGGACCATATTTTTTCTTTGCCAACCTTCAATTCCGGACTTCTCCAATTATCACATGTAATCGGAATATGTTGTCGAACAAGGAAACCAATGTAACTTGCCAACATTGAACCGTTAGGCTCAATTAGTTGGTCTTCAGCACTCCAATGTACTTCGAATTTTTCACCCTTGTCTCTTGCACGAACGATTGACTTCATAACAGTCAATCCTCGTTTGATTTCTTTTTCAACATTGTTACGTGATCCACTCGCGTCATGGGTATCGTCTTGGTTAGCCATTTTATCTGTAATATAGAAATGATTCAATAAGACCCAAGTAAGACAATGACCATATTCGTGAAGCTACACAAAAAACACATTCATATACCTTCCATTTCTCTCATGTTACAACAATCTAAACTCTCTCTTTTTTTCATCATTATTGAATACAAACTCACACACACCTACTGCATACAAAAGACCAATGCAAACTTATGGTGTTTGGAACATGAACAAACTTGCATCCATAATCATCAAACTTCCAAGCACAAGCTCAAACACACTCCAAATGACATCAGTTTTCAATCAGAAATAAAAAACCTTACAACAAGGTGCTCATGAACACCATATAGTGCTCGTTTGCCCTAAACAACATTAATCAACATAATGCACAAAATGTAAAACTCAGTTTAGAAAATGCCCTAATCAAACACCTGAAAATACAAACTATTAAGAGAAATACCTTCAAGGTGACGGTAACGATGGAGAAGAAAGTGAACAACGACGGTGGACGCAGATAACTCAGTGAACGTGAACGCAGCAGCAGAAAAAGGCGACGGCGGCGGCGACGGTGAGGAAGGGAGAACGAACGGAGGACGAGAGTAATCGCAGTAGAGAGAAAACCCAGTTACGTAAACGAAATAGCATATAGAGAGGGAAAATAAAGAGACATGCAGTATATGTTATAATTTTAATGTTTACTAAAGGGGACCTTAGAGGGCGCTTGTGTAAAACAAGCGCCCTCTAAAGGGGGCCTAAGAGGGCGCTTCTAAAAGCGCTCTTTAAGGCTTTCCAAAAGCGCCTTATAAACTGGAAATGTACATGGACTTAGAGAGCGCTTTTTTAAAAGCGCCCTCTAAGGGTACCCTTAGAGGGCGCTTTCATAAACGCGCCCTCTATTGGTGTCCCTCCATTTCCTCATTATTTTTTCGCTTCACTTTAGAGGGCGCTTTGTTACAAAAGCGCCCTCTAAAGTGCGCTGTCTATTCCAATTGTTCGCTCCTTATTTTTTCTCTTCACTTTAGAGTGCGCTTCTTTAAGAAAGCGCCCTCTAAGGTGCGCTGTCTATTCCAGTTTTTGGCGTAGTGGGTACTTTTGCCGGGTATTGGACAAGAAGTAACAAACTGCAAACTAAGAAGAATATTACCAGTCACTGGGCAATAGGCTCTTAGGAGACTCAAAACATCTATCTAGGTAAGATCTAGAAAGAAACAGTCAATTAAGACTCAACCCAATGAGGATATAACTCAAGGGGAGTGATTCCATCCAGATAAACAACTGGAAAGGAAACTGAAGTAATAATCATCCACGATGAACAACTCAGTGGGGAAGAGGAGAAAGGTTAAAGTCTTTCTGCCTAAGGGGATGACGCTCTATAATTTAAGGAGGACAGACACCGAAATTTGTATGGGGATAAAGTACTGCCATACAGAGAATGAGAATCTCAAATCGACAAATTAATCAAATACGCAATTATGAAATTATATAAATGTATATGTATATGATGATTATGCTGACAAAACGATCACAAAGGATACAAAGGTGTCGCAAAGAATTTGAATCATCGGTACAATCCCCAGTCAACCCACAAAAAGAGGGAGACAACTGCTGGAGAACAGAGAAATCACAAACCAAAGGCTCAAATCTAGTCGAGGGAGGAAATCTACTGAGGAGAGGAGAAGTTATCGAGAGTCTGTAAGGAATTGTAGGTCAACACCATATCAAATGGGAGATAACCATGCAGAAGATAAACACAAATAGCTGCTCAGAAACCAGGAGGAAACTCTGATTGGGAGCGAGTCAGATGCCGACTGGTGGGGAAACCAATGCGATCTAATGGGGAAAAGATCTTACTCTACTGAAGATCAACCATGTTGGGGAAACAGAAACACTACCGGGGAAATAACACGTTGCAAGGTACTGAATCAACCAACTTAGTTGGGAAAAAGTATCGGAACTCCGCTAGGTAACTAATACTCCGCGGGGGGACCGGAACAACACAACAACCTAGGGATACCCGATGGGTTAACTGCTTGGGAAACCTCTGATATTTCTCACTTAAGGACTTGTTGCTCTTGAAGTGCTGTTGATACTTCTTTTTTAATTGCTTTGGAAAAAAATTCTTGCTTTTATATGTTTTTGAGAAAAAAAATGATTTTGATTAAAAAAATTAAAATTTTCAAAATGATCATAATAAAATTTAAACTATTGGCTGAAGTAAATAAGAGTATAAACAATTGGATAAAAGCTCAACTTTATTTAATGGGATGGTAGTTTGTAAATGACAAGACTCCATGGATTTTTACAAAGAAGAAAATGGTAATTTACATGGAAAAGGGTTACATTGAATACAAATGATCCTTAATCCTTCTACCAACTCTTGATTTCCACTATGCTCTTGACCGCTACTAGGATGATGAATTGACGTCAACTCTTGTGCTCAAAGTTCTCCAAAATTTGAAGATCAACAGAATGCAGTTACTTGCCATAATCCCTAATTTTTGCATAAGTTGCCCCAAGGTAGGGTACTCAACTTATCGGGAAATTATTCTATTTTTATGTCTCTAATTTTTGCATGGATCGCCCTTTCGGGTTTTTAATCCACCGAGACGCTCATTTTTTCCTAAGTCGCCCTTTCGGGTTTTCAACTTAGTGAGTCGTTCTTTTCTTTTTAGGCGAAGTATTTCTTGACTACATTTGCGTTCACAGGACGAGTGAACTCTTCACCATTCATAGTTGGAAGAATCAAAGCACCGCCTGAAAAGGCTCTCTTAACAACATATGTGCCTTCCTAATTTGCAGTCCATTTTTCCCTAGAATCTGGTTTGAACGATAAAATCTTCTTGAGCACAAGATCACCTTCTCTGAACACACGAGGTTTGACCTTCTTATCAAAAGCTTTCTTCATCCTCTACTGATATAACTGATCATGACACATGGCAGTCAATCTCTTCTCTTCAATCAAATTCAACTGGTCAAACTTGGTCTGACACCATTCAGCCTCAGTCAACTTGGCTTCCATGAGCACACGCAGTGAAGGAATCTCAACCTCTATGGGGATCACTGCTTCCATGCCATACACAAGAGAGAAAGGGGTTGCCCCTGTTGAAGTGCGGACAGATGTACGAGACCCATGCAAAGAAAACGGGAGCATCATGTGACAACCATCTTCTGAATAATCTTCTTAATGTTCTTATTCACAGCTTCAACAACCCCATTCACCTTGAGTCTGTAGGGAGAAGAATTATGGTATGCAATCTTGAAGTCCTTGCAAAGAGATTCTACCATATTGTTATTCAAGTTCGATCCATTATCAGTAATAATCTTACTTGGCACACCATAACGGCATATGATCTAATTCTTGATAAACCTCACAACAACTTGCTTGGTTACATTTGCATAGGATGCCACTTCAACCCATTTTGTGAAATAGTCAATTGCCACTAAAATGAAACGATGTCCATTCGAAGCTTTGGGCTCAATCATCCCAATCATATAAATTCCCCACATGGAGAAGGGCCGTGGGGAAGAGATAACATTCAATAGTGTCGGAGGAACATGAATCTTATTAGCATAAATTTGACACTTGTGGCATTCCTTCACAAACTTGCAACAGTCAGATTCCATTGTCAGCCAATAGTAATCTGCTCGCAAAATGTTCTTTGCTATTGCATGTCCATTGGAATGAGTACCAAAGGAACCTTCATGCACTTTAGTCATCAACAAGTCTGCTTCGTGTCTATCCACGCATCTGAGAAAAACCATGTCGAAGTTTCTCTTGTACAGTATATCACCATTCAAGTAGAAACTACTAGCTAATCTTCTCAAAGTCTTCTTATCTTTCAAAGATGCCCTAGGCGGGTAAATCTGACTTTGGAGGAAACATTTAATGTCTTAATACCAAGGCTTCTCGTTGTCGCAACCTGAAAAATGGAATGCGAAAAAAACAACCGGCGAAGAAAGACAGGAGAGTCGCCACCGTGCGTTATTTATCCCAAAGGAGGGAAAGGAAACGCTCGAAGTAAACCTGGAAAAAGGAAAGGACAAGACAGGGTCTCGCAACCAAATCTTGGGTTCGGGAGTCGATTATGCGAAGGGAAGGTATTAGCACCCCTACGCATCCGTAGTACTCTACGGGATCTATTTTTGTAGTTCTTGTCTAAAAGGTGTGGGTTTATCTAATGTATTATTTACTAAAAAAAAGGGGTCAAAAGAAAATGACTCGCACGGATGTCGCATCCACTGCATACGTATCTCATCTGAATATGAGAATCAGAGTCTTCGTAGCTCGACTACCTAGGGGTTAAGGGTAATTGTGCTCGCTAAGACATCGCGTTTTATGCCTACGTATCTCATCTGGAATGAGAATCAGAGCAAGCCGTAGTTCGGCTAACTACGGGGTTACGGATTGGGTTTTGGACGAACGACGTTACTACACAATATACCGGATGCTCGACCTTTGGAGACTTACTCGCCTGTAGTAGAAGGAGTTAACGTGTTCTTAGGAGAAGAAAAATAAATGAATTTGTTTGCGTTTTAGGAACGCTCAGGCAAAAGGGAAATCCTAGACGAAGGAACCTGCATAAAGTAAACACACAAAACATTGCCTCCTATCGAGGTCTTCCAGCTAAGAAAGCGGTAAAAATACGGGAAAAATGTAAAAGTACCACGCGGATAAAGATCCGAAGTAACAACAATTAGAGGAATGGGAAACCCTGAGATCCTCCCAAGCTAACACCATCAAAGAAAGTGAGTCAGTACAGGTAATCGGAATGAAACCTCCAGGCGGTATCCCACAATAAAAGTGGAACACCAGGCAAACCATCTCTGCAAGAGTCATATGAGCCCTCACAAAACAAAACTCAACAAACAGGTTAGAGAAACAAAATAGGGTAACCAAGAGTTGCCCCCAAATCAAAATGTAACCACATGAATCATGCCCTTTCAATTCACAAAAAGCTCACAAAAAGCAACCAAGGGTATGAGGCCTAAACCTCTTGTCAAACACATGCATCAAAAGGGTATCAAATTTACCCATAATACCTCATACATTCAGAAAATTCAAATTAAAGGCATAAAGATGATGAATACAGGGCAAACCTGATTGGAGAGATCGGTTGAAATCAAATGGCACGGTTAGATTTGCAAACCAATGTTAGGGTTTGCTTGAGCTGAAAGTGTGTGAGTCTGAATGAACCTTTCAGAGTTTCCTGGAGGTTGCTGCAGATTAATTCTCACTCTCTCTGTCTAGGTTTCTCTTCAGGTTTTGTCCAGGGTTTTGTTTCAAGGAAACCTCAGAGTATTTTGCTTCTCTTCCTTTTTCTGTCTGTTCTCCCTCTTTTATAACCTGATTTTCATGGCTTTGTGGGCTCAAATGAGTGAGGTCCAAGTCCAAGATTTTTCTATTATATTATATTTATTTATTTATTTATTTATTTTATTATTATTATTATTATTATTATTATTTTTTTTTTCGTTTTTCTTTTTTCGTTTTTTTTAAATAAAGTTTCTTGGATCTGATTCTGATTGACATGATGAAATGCAATATGAAATGTTAAATGACCTAAAAATGAATGCATGAATGAGGAGGGCAAATTTTGGGGTGTTACAGCTGCCCCTATTCAGTCATCAGCTAACCCGAGCAGGATGAAAGCGAACAACTTATCAGACAAATAGGGTGAGCTGTGATTGAATACCAAAGACAGACCAAAAATTTGCGCTCCGAGAACACCACAAAAATGCTGAAATACACCGCGTTGTTTATTTCTCTTCCGATCCTCTGGCTGAATCTGAATCAGTCTTCTGACTTAACCTGGAGTTTCGATCCTCTGGTTGAATCTACTTCGATCTTCTGGCTAGATCTGAATTGTTTCGATTCTCTGGCTGAATCTATTTCCGGTCTTCGGGCTAGACCTGACTTCGATCTTCTGGCTAGATCTTCTTCGATCTTCTGGCTAGATCTGAATTGTTTCGATTCTCTGGTTGAATCTATTTTCTTTGATTCTCTGGCTGAATCTATCTATTTTTCGGTCTTCGGGCTAGACCTGACTTTGATCTTCTGGCTAGATCTGGATTGTTTTGATGATAAATTCCCATCATCAGGATCTCGCATCTGGGGCATGCGCTGGTTGACCCTCTTTCGAAATCTACAATCTTCATGTTAGATATGCAGCTTCGAGAATATCCCACTTTTAGGCTTCGTACATATTCTTCAGGCTAGAACATGTTATAACGACTCTTCGATTAGACTTTGTTTTTTTAATGCGATCCGCGGGCTGGATCCTCTTGTAGGTTGACTTTCTGTTGAGCTGTCAATCTATTCCCCCAGCTGGCTTGCTGGGGAAATAACGCTCGTAGTCGATTCTCTGGCTGAATCTTCGAAATGACCCTCAGGCTGGATCTCTGGAAAATGATTCTCAGGCTGAATCTTCGAAATGACCCTCATGCTGGGTCTCTGGAAAACGATTCTCAGGATGAATCTTCGAAATGACCCTCATGCTGGGTCACACACACACTTGATCCTCTGGCCGAATCTCATGACTTTGGTTGTAAAGTAATTTTTCAGTCTGCTTTGAAGAACCTGTTTATCAGCTTATGTGTATGTTTGATATGCATGCAAATGCAAATGCAAATGTTATGCATGGTGCAAAAGAAAAAACAAATCTGCTTGGGGAAACAACTCTGGCAGGGAGCGGATCGCTGTATCAATCCTTGAATGCTCTGTGGGGAACGATCCATCTGCCGGGACCGGGGAGCCACCGAAAATAAATCGGCCTTTTTTGAAAAGTTGACCTTCCTGGGGAAGTATCAACTATGGAAACTTTGCTTGGCGAGGCTCTGCGAGGAGAGTCTGTGAGGAAAGCACTTCCTGGGGAAATGTCGTAGGAATCGACCTTTGCTGGGGATATGAACTTGCTAATCGTCCTTAGGCTAAGGATTAGAACAAATCTGTTAGAAATAATCTGCTGGGGGAATGAGATGAACACTGGGAACACCACCCTCTTGTCTGTTGGGTATGCGACTACTCCGCTGTTGCTGGGAAGATACAGTCTGGCACTATCGACTCCGTTGGGGATATACAGTCTAGATACTGTCAACTCTATTGGGGATATACAATCTGGATACTGTCAACTCTACTGGGGAACCTGCTCTGCAGATGAGAGGCTTTGTCAACCGCTTGGGGGTGAGGATTCATGACTTGGCATCCGGTTCCTGTGACATGTAACCAAAAAATACACGTATGCCCCGGGGAATTACTCGGCTCGAATTCACCGTCCGGGAATAAGCACATTCAAAGCAATTTTGACTGTTTTCCTGCGCAAGTCATCTGCAAAAGACACCATTACATTCATATGCAATATGTTTCCTCAAGAATTCAGACATCTTTTGCAAACAAACTGATAAATGAAAAGTAAAGAGGCTTTTTAACTGAATTATTCGACTTTTGTTGGTTGAAAAATTTGTGCCAGGAATAGGCGAGTACATCAGGAAGCTGATCCCTGGAAAGAGGCGATCGCTATAAATTGAACAAGAGAAGCTATCCTAATGGCAATGTGGAAACGGGGTCCCACCGAGTTTCGACTTTGCTATGGCTCGTATGTCCTCAAGACGCGCTGCTCATCTTGCTTTCTGAAGTGGATGATTAGTCGATCTTTTACCTTCGAAGATTGCCGGATTGAATGAAACGGTGATATAACACGGATGAACTCAGATCGCAGTTATTCGCTTATTCCCTAACTTTTGCGTGGACCGCCCTTTTGGGTTTTCAATCCACCAGGATACCCTTTTTTGCCTGAGCCTCCCTTTCGGGTTTTCGACTCACCGGGTGTACATTTTTTTTGATTTTTATATCCCTAATTTTTGCCCGAACCTCTTCATTCTTTTTTTTGGTTCGTCGGGATGCCCCTTTTTTGCCAGGACTATTCTTTTTACTGTCCAACGGGTCTATTTTATGCGAAGTATTTTTTAACTGCGTCTGAGTTGACAGGGGATGGGAAGTCTTCGCCATCCATGGTTGTTAGCATCAGAGCTCCGCCAGAGAAAACTCTTTTAACCACGTATGGACCCTCGTTGTTCGGTGTCCATTTGCCCCTGTGATCTGTGTTGGGAGGAAGAATTCTTTTGAGTACCAATTCACCGACTCGATACTCCCGAGGGTGCACTTTCTGATCAAACGCTCTCTTCGTCCGTCTCTGATATAGCTGGCCATGACATATAGCTGCTAGTCTCTTTTCCTCAACTAGGCTTAGCTGATTGTATCGAGAACGGACCCATTCTGCTTTGTCCGGCTTCATTGTTGGTGCAGGGAAAAGTTATTCTGGCACAAAATGGCATATGAACCCCCTCCGGTGTGATCAACACTGCACCAACTCCGCGACCATTGACGTTGACCGCCCCATCAAACATCATAATCCATTTGGATTCAGGGTCAGGCCCCTCCTCCGGGAGTGGTTCCTCGCAATCTTTCGATTTGAGAAACATGATGTCCTCATCAGGAAAGTCGAACCTCATAGGTTGGTAATCATCAATCGGTTGCGCGGCAAGATAGTCTGACAAGACACTTCCTTTGATGGCTTTTTGTGAAGTGTATTGGATGTCATACTCTGTCAACATCATTTGCCACCTAGCAACCCTGCTGGCTTTTCAAAAATATACTTGACTTGATCCATCTTTGATATCAATAGAGTCGTGTGAGTCAACATATACTGTCTTAGTCGGCGAGCAGCCCATGCCAAAGCGCGGCAAGTTTTCTCGAGCAGTGAGTATCTTTGTTCACAGTCGGTAAGCTTTTTGCTAAGGTAGTATATTGCATGCTCTTTTCGACCTGACTCGTCATGCTGACCGAGCACACAACCCATTGAACTTTCTAACACAGTCAAGTACATGATCAACGGTCTTTTCCTCTCGGCCTGTAGACTGGCCCCGATCTTGATCTCTTTCTTGTCGTCTTCGGTACCAATGTTGATGGTCTCAACCACCTCATGATAAGGTGTGATAGCTCGGTCCTCCTGTTTCAACAACCTGGCTAACTCCTCAGGCAATTCACAATCTTCCTCAACCCCTTCTTTGGCTTGATAGATAGGATTGTCGAAGTCATACTTGGCCATAGCAGTGTCGTTAGCAGTGAGATCCGGGTGATCAGTTTTACAAGGTGTTTTTCGGAAAGAAAAACGAAAAAGAAACATGAAAAAGAAACATTTCCATTTTTATAAAAGTAAAAATAATTGAAAGAAAGAGAACACAAAATTGTTTGCAAAAGCTGTCCTTTATTGATGATGAAAATAATTGTGAAATGTAACTAAATGGATGACCCTACAGATGAGTCATTACACCTTGGTCAAAGTGTAAGACTTTGTTATGCATGTGATAAAAGGAAAACAATAAAAATTACTCCTTCAGTAGAGTAAACCGGACGACTTTTTCAGACGACCAATTGTCGAGCTTTTCTCCTGGGACACACGGGCGAATCCAGCTATCTAAGTCACAGTCACTGTCAGCTTTGTCTTCATCTACAACATTGACGGTGTAGGGAGAAACCAAACCCCCGCTGGAGAAAGTACCAGCTTTATTCTTCTGAGACCCCGGAGTATACCCCAATCCAAACTTGTCTTCTTTTATGATTGGCTCCACAAATTTTCCCCAGCCTTGGGCATTACCAGCCTTAACCACTTCAACAGCTTGCTTGTATGAAGAGATAGAAGTCCCGACCTTCTCAGACTCAGGTGAAAAGACAGTTTCGGGCGCGACCTCACTGATGTTTATGGCTTCGAAGCCCTGACACAGCATCTCATGCATCTCGCCATCCATCTCCACATACTTAAATGTAGACAGGTGGCTAACAAAAATATCCTCTTCACCACAGACAGTGACAACCTGACCTTCTAGTCGATATTTGAGCTTCTGGTGGAGAGTAGAAGTAACAGCACCGGCAGCATGAATCCAGGGTCGACCTAGCAGACAACTATAGGCATGCTGGATATCCATCACATAAAAGGTACTCTTGAATACCTGCGGTCCAATCTTAACTGGCAACTCAACTTCGCCACAAATAGCTCGCTTAGAGCCATCAAAAGCCCTTACAACTAAATTACTCGGCCTCAGGGTGGCGTCATCGCAATCCAACTTCGTTAAGGCTTTCTTTGGGAGAACATTCAGAGAAGAACCTGTATCAACCAAAACATGGGAAAGCACCGTCCCTTTGCATTCCATTGTGATATACAAGGCTTTGTTGTGATTCCTGCCCTCAGATGTTAGGTCATAATCAGTGAAACCTAGCGCATGGCTAGTGTGTACATTCGAAACTACCGACTCTAGCTGGTCAACAGTTATCTCTGGGGGAACATAAGCCATATTCAGTACTTTCAACAAGGCTGCTTTGTGTGCCTCAGAGCACATCAATAATGAGAGAATGAAGATCTTTGAGGGTGTCTGATTTAGCTGGTCGACTACCTTGTAGTCACTTTTCTTGATAATCCTCATAAACTCATCCACTTCCTTCTCGAATGCGGTCTTAGGAGGAGCTTCCTCGGTAGTAACCTCTTCGGTGGATACCTATTTTCCTTTAGCCTTGGCAGCTGCCTTAACTTCAGCATTCGTGCGCAATGTTGATGGTGCAAATAAGCGTCTACTGCGAGTGAAGCCACCAATTCCTCCAACATTGTCTACAGCGGAGCTACCAATGTCAATGTCTTCTTCGTTAACTTTCTGCCCCTGGCAGTAGATATCAGCCTCATAGTGCCACGGGATAGCACTGTCTTTCTCATACGGAACAGGTCCTGGTACCGTGATGGTGACCGGACCAATCAAAGTCGGTTGAGGGTTGTCAGAGTACATTGGTGCTGGACTTTCTGGGAAATATATTGTTGTCGGAGCGGGTCTCTCGGGAACATATATTTCTTCAGGAGTGAAATAAAATGTTACTGTCGACACATCATTCTTCACTAGACGAGTCTGATCGAACTGAAGACAACCTTCATCTATCAGTTGCTGAATACCCCTTCTCAAACTATCACATCCGTTCTCGGCGTCTTGACAATTTCTGCACTCTTCCCCACAGCCCGGGAAAATCCGTCCTTTCAAGAGTCGGTCTTTGACCACCGATAACGAAGTTTTCACTTTAGTCACATCAGAAACCAAATTCAAAGTTTCCCCACTATCAACAGCATTAATCCTCTGCCCGCCGTGAGCTGGCATCGGGTTCTGGACAACATTAGGCACTGGAGAAAAATTGATAGCCTGGGCATCTCTCAAATCTTGTACCTTTAGCTGGAGAGCCTTGCAATCATTTGTAGTATGGCCAGGTGCGTTGGAGTGAAAAGCACATCTGGCGTTGACATCATAACCTCTAGGCAGATTGTTGGGATCGACCGATGGGGCCAAAGTTCTCAACGTAACTAGATTCATGTCAATCAGCTTGGGAAGTAATACAAAATAAGGCATTGGGATTGGCTCAATGACCCGGTCCGCCTGCCTTGGACGTTGTTGATAGGGTCTCTGCTAACCCGGATTACCTCCTTGTTGTTGATTGTTGTACCTGGGTTGCTGTTGCGGATGATATTGCGGTTGAGGAATATGTGTTGGAATAGTGACTGCGGCCACTTGATCTTGATAATAATTAGGGCGTCCTTTGCCCCTGCCTCTGCCGGCATATACAACGCTCGTCTCACCTTCTCTTCTTCGCTGACCGTTACCAGCAAACGGTTTCTTGGGAACTGATGAGTTGGAAGCACTATTGTCTTGAATTCGGCCCATCTTCAACAGACTCTCGATCCTTTCTCCAACAATCACTATCTCTGCAAAGCTGATTGACGGGCAAGCAGTCAATCTCTCGATATAATTGCCTTGAAGAGTGTTCATGAACATGTCCGCCATCTCCCTTTCAGACATAGGGGGTTGGACGGATGCAGCAATCTGTCTCCAACGCTGAGCATATTCTCTAAAGATTTCCTTGGCAGTCTGAGACATTCCTTGCAACAAGGTCCGATTTGGAGCCATGTCCAAGTTGTATTGATATTGCTTGATAAAAGCCTCTGCCAAGTCTTTTCAGCTCTTGATGGTAGTACAAGACAAATGAGAATACCATTCACGAGAAGCTCCAGTTAAACTGTCTTCAAAATAGTACATCCACAACTTTTCATCTTCAGTGTGAGCTCCCAACCTTCCCAGATAAGATTGGAGATGAGTGCGTGGGCAAGAAGCCCCGTTGTATTTCTCAAAAGTAGGGGGTTTGAACTTGTGAGGGATCCTTACTCCCTGAACCAGACCAAGATTGGTGACATAAAAACCTAAGGAATTTTGAGACTCCAAAGATTTGAGCTTCTCAGCAAGCTCATCCATACGGCGAGTGGTCTCGAGGGCTTCGTCGTGCAAAGAGAATTGATCATACTGATAATCTTCAGTAACGGGGCGCCCATTAATCCGAATCCCTTGATTCACATTGTATCTTCCACCAATACCATTCCCAACATTTCCCGTGTTGCCAACATTACCCGGGTTTCCATCAACATTTGCGTTACCATGGTTACCAGTGTTCACAGGGTTATCAGCGTTCCCGGGGTTACCAGGGTTCCCCTCAGCATTTGGTATCTCTACCTCTGGATCGGGCCTTGGTTGCTCAACCAATTCCCTCAGCTTTTCCTGGCCTTCTGCCATACCAGTCATCAATGTCATGAACTGATCCATCCTTTCACGCATATCAGCCAGTTCTTTCTGTATCTGGTCCATTGCTAGTCGTGGACGGTTTTCCTTTGTCGGGTACCTGTGAACTCGCTTGGGACCAATAACTGCCTGCAACAGGGAACAAACATTAGACACTGCAGTGACACCTGCAAAACAAACAAGGGTTAGTATGTATGGTATGCGATGCACTGCTTATTCGATTTTAAGCCCCCCCCTTAAAAAGGGAATACCCTGCAAATGAATAAGCATGAGATGTTGGATGCAAATATGCAGATGATGTTATGCAATGCAATGACATGTCAATCAGAATTGCTGGATCCGCTTGAACATCTGTCAGGTTGCACTGCCTGGAGAGAAATTAAGAGAATCAAGCAAAGCACACCAAACAAAGGTCATGGGATGGATCATGTTATCCTTAATATCAACCATCCATTTTTGGTGGATTATGGTTTACACCTTATCAACACCCAAGTTTCATTGATATTAAGGATACCTGAACGGATCAACCATGAATCAAGGGTTTGTTGCAAGTCACGAGCATGGAGTTTAGGTTAAGAACCACCCAAAGGGAGTGTACTAAGGTTTAAACCTGCCAAACATGTTCTACAAAAGGTTCCCATAGTCATAATCCCATCTTTCGGATATTATTGGAGGAACGACTACTCGTATTCCAAAAATATTCTCAAGAGAGACTCTTATGAGTGTAGTATCGCGTAACAATCGTATCAAATCTTACACTTGAACGAATTTCGCACTACATCCTATAAATAGGCCAAGATGGGTTTGGTAAACTAAGGTCCTTGGCTTCTAAGGTCTATATTGGAAAAAGTAATGTCTAACCACAACTTACTTGTGTGACATTATTGATCCCAACATGACCTCCACCAAGTGAATGGGCTTGCAAGTCAACTTGCTAAGGAATAACTCCACACAAGTCAACAAGACTATGCCATTCTCTTATCCTAAGTGCACTCGAGTTCGGGTATAGAACTCATCTCACAAACAGAACCAGCAGATACGACAGTCATATGTACACAAAGCAATAAAGCAGGTAAATGCTGAAAGATAAATAACTGTACAAAAGAATAAACATCCAATAAACAAACAACCTACAAAAGCTAGGAGGGACTCGCTTAGGGAAACCGGTTCCCCAGCAGAGTTGCCAGCTGTCGCAACCTGAAAAATGGAATGCGAAAAAAACAACCGACGAAGAAACAACCTACAAAAGCTAGGAGGGACTCGCTTAGGGAAACCGGGTCCCCAGCAGAGTCGCGAGCTATTGCAACCTGAAAAATGGAATGCGAAAAAAACAACTGGCGAAGAAAGACAGGAGAGTCGCCACCGTGCGTTATTTATCCCAAAGGAGGGAAAGGAAACGCTCGAAGTAAACCTGGAAAAAGGAAAGGACAAGACAGGGTCTCGCAACCAAATCTTGGGTTCGGGAGTCGATTATGCGAAGGGAAGGTATTAGCACCCCTACGCATCCGTAGTACTCTTCGGGATCCACTTTTGTAGTTCTTGTCTAAAGGGTGTGGGTTTATCTAATGTGTTATTTACTAAAAAAAAGGGGTCAAAAGAAAATGACTCGCACGGATGTCGCATCCACTGCATACGTATCTCATCTGAATATGAGAATCAGAGTCTTCGTAGCTCGGCTACCTAGGGGTTAAGGGTAATTGTGCTCGCTAAGACATCGCGTCTTATGCCTACATATCTCATCTGGAATGAGAATCAGAGCAAGCCGTAGTTCGGCTAACTACGGGGTTATGGATTGGGTTTTGGACGAACGACGTTACTACGCAATCTACCGGATGCTCGACCTTTGGAGACTTACTCGCCTGTAGTAGAAGGAGTTAACGTGTTCTTAGGAGAAGAAAAATCAATGAATTTGTTTGCGTTTTAGGAACACTCAGGCAAAAGGGAAATCCTAGACGAAGGAACCTGCATAAAGTAAACACACAAAACATTGCCTCTTATCGAGGTCTTCCAGCTAAGAAAGCGGTAAAAATACGGGAAAAATGTAAAAGTACCACGCGGATAAAGATCCGAAGTAACAACAATTAGAGGAATGGGAAACCCTGAGATCCTCCCAAGCTAACACCATCAAAGAAAGTGAGTCAGTACAGGTAATCGGAATGAAACCTCCATGCGGTATCCCACAAATAAAGTGGAACACCAGGCAAACCATCTCTGCAAGAGTCATATGAGCCCTCACAAAACAAAACTCAACAAACAGGTTAGAGAAACAAAATAGGGTAACCAAGAGTTGCCCCCAAATCAAAATGTAACCACATGAATCATGCCCTTTCAATTCACAAAAAGCTCACAAAAAGCAACCAAGGGTATGAGGCCTAAACCTCTTGTCAAACACATGCATCAAAAGGGTATCAAATTTACCCCTAATACCTCATACATTCAGAAAATTCAAATTAAAGGCATAAAGATGATGAATATAGGGCAAACCTGATTGGAGAGATCGGTTGAAATCAAATGGCACGGCTGGATTTGCAAACCAATGTTAGGGTTTGCTTGAGCTGAAAGTGTGTGAGTCAGAATGAACCTTTCAGAGTTACCTGGAGGTTGCTGCAGATTAATTCTCACTCTCTCTGTCTAGGTTTCTCTTCAGGTTTTGTCCAGGGTTTTGTTTCAAGGAAACCTCAGAGTATTTTGCTTCTCTTCCTTTTTCTGTCTGTTCTCCCTCTTTTATAACCTGATTTTCATGGCTTTGTGGGCTCAAATGAGTGAGGTCCAAGTCCAAGAATTTTCTATTATATTATATTTATTTATTTATTTAATTTATTATTATTTTTTTTATAAATAAAGTTTCTTGGATCTGATTCTGATTGACATGATGAAATGCAATATGAAATGTTAAATGACCTAAAAATGAATGCATGAATGAGGAGGGCAAATTTTTGGGTGTTACACTCGTCTTTGATCTCTTCAACAGCAAACACATGAGCTGGCCTATCAAGACGCATCACAGACAAATTGGAAACTTCATTCCAATACTTTACCACAACCATTGATGCCAATGTTGTGAGAGCGTTTGCCATCCGGTTTTCATCTCGAGGAATATGATGAAACTCAACTTTTGTAAAGAAAGTTGAAATCCTCCTCGCATAATCTCTATATGGTATTAAACCGGGTTGATTTGTCTCCCATTCACCTTTAATTTGATTCACAACCAAAGCTGAATCTCCAAAGACATCCAAATACTTGATTATGAGATTCATGGCCTCTTCAAGCCCCATAATGCAAGCTTCATATTCTGCCATGTTGTTTGTACACTTGAAAGTCAATCTAGCTGTAAATGGTAGATGCGTGCCTTGAGGAGTAATGATTACTTCTCCAATGCCATTTCCATATTGATTAATAGCTCCATCAAATACCATGCCCCAACGGGAACCAGGTTCTGGCCCTTCTTCAAGCGATGGTTCATCACAATCTTTCATTTTCAAGTACAAAATCTCCTCATCAAGAAAATCATATTGCACTGACTGATAATCTTCAATTGGTTGGTGAGCCAAATGGTCAGCCAAGATACTACCTTTGATCGCTTTTTGAGATCGGTATTCAATATCATACTCTGATAACAACATATGCCAACGGGAAATCCTCCCAGTTAAAGCAGGATTTTCAAATATATACTTGATCGGATCCATTTTGGATATCAACCAAGTGGTATGATTCAACATATACTGACGCAGACGTTTAGTAGCCCAAGCCAATGCGCAACAAGTTTTCTCAAGCATAGAATACCGAGTCTCACAGTCAGTGAACTTCTTACTGAGGTAGTAGATTTCAAATTCTTTCTTTCCAGTCTCATATTGCTGACTAAGAGCACAACCCATACTATCTTCAAGCACAGTCAAATACATGATCAACGGTCTTCCTTCAACAGGTGGAGACAAAATCGGAGGTTCAAGCAAATATTCTTTGATACTGTCAAAAGCTTTTTGGCAATCTTCGGTCCAATCACAAGACTGGTCTTTCCGAAGAAGCTTGAATATAGGCGCACATGTGGCAGTCATGTGGGAAATGAATCTGGAGATATAATTCAAGCGGCCGAGAAAACCTCTGACTTGCTTCTCGGTTTTGGGCGTAGGCATCTCTTGTATTGCTTTGACCTTGGCAGGATCAACTCCAATACCCTTCTCGCTGATAATAAAGCCCAACAACTTACCAGAACGAACACCAAAAGTACACTTATTGGGATTCAAACGGAGTTTATATTTCCTCAAACGTTCGAATAACTTCAACGAATGCTCAACATGTTCCTTTTCATCAATTGATTTAGCAATCATGTCATCGACATAAACTTCAATCTCTTTATGCATCATATCATGAAAAAGAGTAGTCATTGCTCTTTGGTAAGTTGCACCAGCGTTCTTTAAATCGAAGGGTATCACTCTATAACAGAATGTTCCCCAAGGTGTAATGAATGTGGTCTTCTCCATATCTTCGGGTGCCATCTTGATCTGATTATATCCGGAAAATCCATCCATAAACGAAAAGACTTTGAATTTAGAAGTATTGTCTACCAACATATCAATGTGCGGCAGAGGGAAATCATCTTTTGGACTGACTTTATTCAAATCTCTATAGTCAACACACATATGGACTTTTCCATTCTTCTTCGGTACAAGCACAATATTGGCCACCCATTGCAGATACTCAGCAGTTACAAGGAAACCGACATCAATCTGCTTTTTCACTTCCTCTTTGATCTTCACAACCATATCGGGATGCGTTCTTCTCAACTTCTGCTTGACTGGCGGGCATTCTGGCTTCAATGGAAATCTATGCTCCACAATCTCAGAATCCAAACCAGACATGTCTTGATAGGACCAAGAAAACAAATCTGAATACTCTCGAAGAAGATCAATCAACCCTTTCTTGACGTCTTGACACAGTCGAGACCCAATCTTGACTTTCTTCACATCATCCTCGAAACCCAAGTTGACAAGTTCGACCTGCTCTTTGAATGGATGAATGGTCTTTTCATCTTGCTCAAGAAGACGAGATAATTCATCACTCACTTCTACATCACTTTCCTCCTCGGCCTCAAACACAGGGAATTCAAAATTTGGAGAAGGAGAAGGATCATTGTATTCAATGGGGTTAGGAACCAACCTGCATAATGATTTGATATTTTGATTTTAGAGAAGTGAATTTGTGACCAAATATTATGTAGATGGACAATTATATTGTTTATTTATGTTCTTTTTTATTACCACTTTCAGAATAAAGCAAAAAGTAAAAATAAAACATCATAGATGTGGATGAATAAAATTAATTTTATTAATGATCAATTTGGAAATGTCCAAACAATGTTCACTTATCCCTTAGGCATAGGAGAAGGATTTTAGAAACATATAAAAGCAATTACTTAGATCGATGCAAAATAACAGGAATATCAACAGCAGTCCAATTGTCGCAAACCTTTCCATGCGTCACAAAATTGGTGTAGTCTTCCTCTTCGTCATCCTCTAGCACAACAGCTAAGTGTTGTTCATTGCCATGAATGAACCCTCTGTTACGGATGCTAAGTTGCACATCTTCAGACCTTGCAGTTGATGAACCTTTCTAGAACCCCAAACCGGTTATGCCTTTGTTGTCAGAGACCTCTACCATGCGCCCCACTAATCAACATTGCCTTCTTCCACAATCTTCTTGGCATCTTTCAATGAGGACATAGATGCCCCAACTCTCTTTTCAGCAGCAATAGATAAGGCTTGGAACGGAGTTCCAACCTCATCCTCAGCTTCAACGTAAGAGAAAGATGACAAATGGCTAACCAATAACGCCTTCTCTCCACTGACAATCACTAGCTTGCCATTCTTCACAAATTTGAGTTTCTGATGCAAAGTGGAGGTAACAGCTCATGCCTCATGGATCCATGGCCTTCCCAGCAAGCAACTGTAGCCCGGGTGGATATCCATTACTTGGAAAGTAATTTGAAAATCACTCGGACCTATCTTAACTGGAAGGTCCACTTCACCAATAACGGTCTTACGTGAATCATCAAAAGCTTTGACGATTACACCGTTATACCTCATAGGCGCTCCTTGGTATGATAACTTTGACAGAGTTGACTTCGGAAGCACATTCAGCGACGACCCGGTGTCAACAAGCACATTTGACAAAGCATCCTCTTTGCAATTCATAGAAATGTACAAATCCAAATTATGATTTCTTCCCTCCTTAGGGAGTTCTTCATCACAGAAACTAAGATTATTGCAAGAAGTGATATTAGCCATGATATGATCGAATTGGTCCACTGTAACATCATGTTCTACAAAAGCTTGTTCTATAACTCTCTGTAGTGCTTCTCTGTGTGCCTCAGAATTCATGAGCAGAGACAACACTGAGATCTTTGAGGGGGTTTGGAGCAGCTGCTCTACCATATTGAACTCACTTCTTTTAATCAACCGAAGTACCTGATCATCATCGCTAGCCTTCACATCGCTGGATTCACCAGACTTACCCTTTGAAGCACCAACTGGATCTACAATAAGCATTTCCACCTTCTTACTCACAACTAATTCCTCCTTATCCCTTAGGAACACCGACCCAAACACTCGACCACTGCGGGTCACCTTGGTAACATCAGCAATGCTCACCACTGAACTAGTCGTAGGTAAAGGAACCTCTTGACCACCTTCTATCATTGTAGCATTATACTAATACGATACAACTTTATCAGATGAATACGGGACTAGGCCCGCTAACCGTATTACCAACGGCGATACTGATCTATTGATGACATTGTTACTATTGTTGATGTCATACTGAATTACGAACCTCTCTGGCTGCTTGAAAATGGGCACTATGATATTCACATTGTCATCTACATGACGGAATTGAACAATTTGAATTATGCCTTCATCCATCAGTCATTGGATGTCCCTTTTCACAACTTCACAACCTCTCGGGTTAACATTACACACAGCACAACCATCGTGGTCGTGCTCACAACCACTTACCAAACAAACATCCTTATGCATCTGCACCAAGGATCTTCGGATAAACTGTACATAAAAAACTTTAAACTCGCCAGGACAACCATCCACCATATTCACAAAAGAGTTCCCATGAGCGGGCAACAAATTTGCTTTCACATTCGGCGCATGGTCCTCGAAGGACACCATTCCACTCTTCATCAGCTTCTGAACCTCATACTTGAGTGGATAACAGTTCTCAATATCATGTTCGGGTGCTCCTTGATGAAAATCACAACAGAGCTCAGGCTTGTACCACCATGGAAGTGGTTCTGGAATCTGTGGCGGGTTTCTTGGTTGTATCAGGTTCTTGAAAACTAAAGACGGGTATAATTCTGCATAAGACATAGGAATCGGGTCGAAAGAGACCTTCTTCCTATCAAAGATTTGTTGATGATGATTGTTGTTGGTGTAGCGGGGTATTCGTTACCTTTAGATTTATTGACTAAATCAAAAGTAAGTCATACAATTCGAGTCGCCACTACACTTCTATTTATCCAAAGGAAAGGTTAGAAAGCGAACAAAAACCGAGAAGTTTTATCAAGTCAAAAACTAATAAAAATGTCAGAGATTGGGGTAAGGGGGTTGGTTATGCAATGAGAAGGTTTTAAGCACCCAAAATATCCTAGGTACTCCTAGGGAGCCCTTTTCACAATTTGTTGTAAGGTAGGTTGGTATTTGTGAAAAATTATTTGTGCAAACATGATTGGGGAGATGAGAGAAAAATGTACAAATTTATTTACAATTTTTGTGTTTGAATGGATAAACCCACTGCCTACGTACCATCTTAAAAAAAAGATTAGGATCAAAACCTCGTAGTTCGGGGGTAAAAATCTCAAAAGAAGTTGGTGAATTGATTGGTCCAAAAGTCTTAAGGTCTTTTGTTATCCAAGGGAGAAAACTCAACCTAAAACCACAAATCCACCATGTGAGGATAACTTCAACATGCTAGTGAGGGGTTAACCCTATAATAAGCATGGAAGACTTATAGTCCATCACTAAGGATATAGGTGAGTATTATATCAACCTCTAGGATAACTCAAACCTAATAGCTAATGTTTATGAAAAGCTTTGATAAGAAAGTGGCCATTGAAACCACAAAACAATTGAGTGAGTTGTATTTACCAATGAAAAGTATTTATAAAGTATGGTCAATATTGACTTAGAATTCAATTCAAAATAAGTGTTATGAAAAGAAGTTTGAAAATCAAAAGCATAATGCTTAGGTTTCTAATTTTGAAAACAAATGTTAATGTTTGCACAAAAGTTTTGGCTTGGGTTAGAGTGGAGGAAAGAAGAAGAATGGCTAAGGTCCTAAACATTCAAAGATGAAGGAAGAGAAATAAAACCACAAATGGAGTTCCCTTCTTGAGATCATAGTGATGATCCAAGTAGCTCCCATCCTTTGGAATAAGTAAGCAAATAAGCAAATAAGCAAATACTCAAGCAATCAAGCACACACTCAAACAAAGCTCCTAGGAATCTTCCCATGGCTTTGTATCTCTCACTTTGGATGCTCATGACAATGGTTCTTCAATTAGGCTCAAATTGGAATCCCTAGCACAAGAACACACACATCAAAAAATTCCACAATGCAAACAAAGAATGGACAAGAGTGAGTTTAGAGATTAGGTCCTTTCAATTCATCTTCAATATTAAGCATTCTAAAGGCATGAGGCCTAGTTGCTCTTTGATTCCATTTTTTGCATAGGGAATGTCCTAAATTCTAAGTCCTTTTATCCATTTGCATTTGGTTCACCACAATTAAAACAAAACACAAGCACAATAGTATATACACAATTATGTGCTCAAGTGAGCAAAAGACAAATTGCATTAACATAAACATGTGCTCAAGTGAGCAAAAGGGCAAAAGCAAATGAATAATATGTACAAGAATATTAAATTGCATTAATGTAAAGTGCAAGAATTAAAAGTTAATAGTCAATAGTTAGAGTTAGTGTGCCATAAGGCAATTTAGCGCTATGTTAAGCAATCGTAAGTGGACTAATGTAGTAGTCACACCTATCTGAGGCCGGTCAATAAAAATATAGGCAACAAACACAATTTAGAGACCTTGACTAGTAAGCCAAGCTCCTACAAATTGCCATGCCAAAAGAATATGAGAATGATCTTGTGTTAATTTAGGGTTTTTGCTTGATTAAGAAGCAACATATCCTTAATGCAAAGCCATTCACTTGATCTTTGGATCAAGATGAATTAGATTTGAATCAAAGAAGATTAAACCTCCTATACATCAAGGCTAACCACCAATCTTTAACTCATTGATCAAAAAGAAAAAGATGAAGAAGAAGATGAATAAGAATGTACATTAATTGAATTCAAATGAAGTAAGTAAAGCACATTGACCAAAGATAGATGAAACCAAGGTCAAACACTAGTAAACAGAAGCAAAATGAAACTTAGAAGTCAAGAAACAAATAAAATATTTTTTGTATTTTTCAAAATTAAAATAATACTTGAATTAAAATGAACAATTAAAGGTCAAACTTCAAATCCATTTCAAATCAACTTTGAAAAGTCCAAATGGATCATCCTAAGTTCAACAAGGTCAAATAAAGTTTGACAAAAAATTTCAGCATTTTTAGAAACCAGAAACTATTTTTATTCAATTAAAAATGCATAACAAATAACCTAATTGAACTAAAATCTCAAATAAATCTCAAATAAATTAATAAATTGATGAGAATATTTTTCATAGATCCATCATCATTCAAAGAGGTTAAGAAAATATTTTGGTATTTTTTTGAATATTGAAAACTATTTAAAATGAATTAAAAATAAACAGAAAAGAGAAAATTCATAAAAAATATCAAATGATAAAATAAAAAATATTAAAAATCATTTTCAGAAACTAGAAATTAAAAGAGAAATAATGCAAATTGGTCTCATATTTTTTGGAATTGAAATGAAAGAGTTATGATTTTTTGAAATAAAATGGAATAAACAAAAATAAAAGGAAATTCAAAAAATGAGAAAAAAAACCACACGCGTTGGATCAATTTCATTAATTGATCTGGCATATCAAACGATCCACATGCGCGCGTCCACCAAAGACCAGAGTCAATGAGAAACATGTGGTATTTAAAAAAGTCATAAAAATGAAGAGTGGAGATTAGATCTGGAGATCAGATCCAAGGGTTATGGTTTGATCTGGCGCTGGGATGGTGGTGTACACCACCATCTTCTCCGGCGAGCTCATCAGCACCGGTGAGAGTTGCAGACATGGCAAACTCAACCAAACAAGGCGATCTATATACCGTTGGAAAGCTGGGGTGATGTACATCACCCATGTACCATTAGTTTTCACTCTAGATCTCCATGGGAAGAGAAACCAGAGGTGGAAAATGATGGTGTTCAACTGGAACTTAATGGATTTTCAAAATTAAGCACATTATTTAATTGCCTCTGATGAGAGGACTTCAGTCAAGCCAAGAAACACAAGAAACAAGCAATAATTAGGGAGTTTCGAAGAAGAAAAGTTTGTGCATCAACCTTGGAAATGTGGATCTGTTGAGCATAATTCTTCAAAGCTATTGATTGCAGTGTGATCTAGAGATGAAGATGAAGCAAGGCCAAGGAATTTTAGACCTGATAATCAACCAATGAAGTTGAAAATCAGATCTAAAAAATTGAAATGAAAGAGAGAATTTCTTTAGGTATGTTTATGGAATGAGTTTTGCAGAATAACAGGCACCTTCAGGTTGGAAAATAGTGAAGGTATGCACCTCTATTTATAGCAATAGGTCAGGCAATGCATGGGAATTGTGTGTGCATGAATGAAGAGGGCCTCCATGCATGGGCCTGTACAGGCGCATGGAGGGCCCAAATCTGATTGTTTTGGCAAGATAAGGTCATAACAAGATGAAATGGACGTGCAAATACAATTGATTTGGAGTGTGCAATCAGTTTTCAAGTGGTTTCCATAAATGCACCAAAATCTTCCCCTCTTCGAAAATGCCTCTTCCAAAAATAAAACATGGCCTTGTGGGTAATGGTTGGAAAGGTATTGACATGAGGATCAATTGTTATATTGAACAAAACTTCATTTGGAATTGGGAAATTAGTGAAAATTGGTCATAAAGTTCAAGGTGCAAAACATGTGCATGTGAAAATTTCCAAAATATACCAACTTCAAGCCCTTCTGTTTCAATGATGAAATCTTCAAATGGAAAACCCTTCAACATAAAAGTTGTAGATATTTTTAAGGCAATCCATTTGGACTCAAATTTTTCATAATTTGGATTTTTGATGAGAAAGTTATGGGCACTTGAAGTTGGACTTTTTCACATTTCAATGCCTTTGGTCCAAAGTGACCTATAATGTTTTGCATTATCACATGTATTTTTTTTTAAGATTATGAAAATTTGTTAAACATAAAAAATTAGGTAGACACCTTAAAATTTCCAATGCATTTGATCCCACCTCAAAATCATAAAAAATGAGTGAGTTATGTCCTTGGGAAGTTTACCCAAAATTAGGGTTTCAATCAAAATGACCTATAATGTTTTGAAATGGATGATGACCTTCCACTCTTCAAATAAATTTTTTATGAACATTAAAGTTGTTCATATGGTTCCCAAGAACATTTTTTCTCTTGGGTTCATCTTCATTTGACAAACACAGTAAGAGTTAGGTCTCAGTGGATTTCAAAATAGTCAGATGAATTGACTGATCAACTTCTCAAGTCCAAACTTCAAACCTTGATGAATTGATGATTGAGGGCACTAACATAGACATATATATATGCATGAAATTATGAATTAAAGAACTTCCCTTGATTGTATTTGATCATGGGTTGAGGTTGCTTCATGAGCAAGGCACAGTTGATGCACAGTTGAACTAGGGTTTCCTTGGGAAACAATACTCAAGCCCTTTGGTTTATCTTGATCAAAAATGACAAATTGAGATACTTGGGAGGCATATATGATGATTGAGAGATTTGTGAACCATTGTCATACTTGCTTTCATCTTCATCTAGCCACTTCAATAGGTATGGGGCCTCCTAGGAGCCTTGGATCTTATGATTGCTTAAGCTACAAAACAAAAGATGTTAGTGACATATTTTTGTGCTTTTGGTTAGTAAACAAAATAAGAAAAGCAATAATATACAATTCAAGCATGCTTGGTGGTCTCAAACCAACTCACAAAAGTCCCACCCTAGGGTTAAGGAGCCAAGATGTTATGATCCTTGAGGCAAATGCAAAATGCAATGATATGATGCCATGAGGGATCTTAGGGTCAAAATTAGGGTCTTACAGTTGGTATTGTTGTTGTAGGTGTTCGTTCATTGTTGCGATTATTGTTGTTAACGTTGTGGTTGTTGAACTAGTGTTGATTGTTGATTAGAAAATACCGGGATAACGGAAGATACTTGATGATGATGTTGATGGGATGATTGATTCCTTCTGATCTGAGGCCTCCTCTGCCTCCCACTGCTTATTGCATTCGCTTCGTTGTCCTTCTTTTTGCTGAAACTACTGCCATATCTCTTGCTCGTCGATGCCTCATCCTTCGAGAAACGTCCCTCTCAGACTCCTTCCTCAAGCCTCATCCCCATGTTTACCATCTCGGTAAAGTCACTGAGGGAACTAGAAATCATTCATTCATAATTAAATGAACTCAGAGTTTTCAGAAAGATCTTTGTCATCTCTTTTTCCTCCAAAGGAGGAGTGATATGGGAATCCAATTCCCTCCATCTCTGTGCATACTCTTTAAATGTCTCCTTACCTTTCTGAGACATAGACCTCAGTTGGTATCTATCAGGCGCCATGTCCATGTTGTACTTATATTTCTTAACAAAAGCCTCTCCCAAGTCATTGAAAGTACGAATGTTGACACTATCCAATCCCATATACCAACGGAGCACATCACCGGTCAGACTGTCCTGGAAATAATGAATCAACAATTGATCATTATCGGTCTAAGTAGACATCTTGCGAGCATACATCACTAGATGACTGAGCGGACAGGTGTTCCCTTTATACTATTCAAAGTCAGGCACTTTGAACTTCACCGGGATCTTGACGTTGGGCACTAAACACAACTCAACAACACTCTTTTCAAACAAATCCTTACCCTTCAATGTCTTCAATTCCTTGCGCAGCTCAAGAAACTGATCCTTCATTTCATCCATTTTCTCATAGACATCCGGACCCTCAGACGGCTCGGAGTGATAAATGGTGTCATCTACACGAGGTAAGGTCTGCACAATGGGAGGTGGCACAGACATGACTAGGCTAGATGCCAACATGGAAGCAAAAGTAGGCGCAAAGCCTTTAGGCATAAAGTTGGACGGCATTCCCCACGGGAATCCAGCAGGCATAGTAGGCGCAAAATGGGCGGTAGCAGCAGGCATGGTAGAGGTAGCCACCTCTGAAATAACCGTCCTCACATGAGGAGTTGCAGGTGTTGGAGAAGATTGACTCTGAGCAGTAAGAACTGACTCCATCATGGCAGTCAGGCGGGAGATCTCGTCCTTCAACTCTCTGTTCGCTTGCTCTAGATGCTCCATAATTCTGAGATGATTAGCGCGGGTGTTGTACCGATGAGTCAGCTTGGCTAAAGCATAGAAGAAATACCAATGAGACATCTGGCGAAAGAGAAACCTGCTTATGCAAATGATGCATGAAATGCAATGCTTGTTTATTTATTTTTGTTTTCAAGGAACTTACTGTCGCATCCGCGAAAAACAACCGGCGGGCTAAAACAAAACAAACAGAGCCGCCACCGTGCGTTATTTATCCCAAAAGAGGGAAAGGAAACACTCGAAGTAAATCTGGAAAAGACATGGTCTCGTGACCAAAGAGAGATGGGATCGGGAGTCGGTTATGCGAAGGGAAGGTATTAGCACCCCTACGCATCCATCGTACTCGACGAGATCCACGCTCAAAAGGAAAGAAGAAAGGTTGCTAAACGCTGCTCAAAAGAATGCATACACACACACTGGAAACAACACAGGTGGGAGAAGAGGGGAAAGGGCTCGCTAGGATATCGCATCCTATGCCTACGTGTCTCATCTGGAATGAGAATCAGAGCTACCGTAGTTCGGCTCACGCACGCCAAACAAAACAAAACACAAACAGGCAAACATAGAAACCGAATGCCAATCGCTGGACTTACATCAGACTCCGAACCAAACAAACCCACACTGGAAACCAAATGCCACTTGTTGGACTTATATCAGACTCCAAGCACACAACAATAGGATACGGACTGCCAATCGCTGGTCTTACATCCATATCCTAACCCACACAAGAAGAAACCAAACAGACAACAAGTTACTAAGGAGCCTGGCACTCGAGCCTAGCAACTGTCAAGCAAACACACCCAAAAAGAAAAAGGGTGCCCGGAGAGATCTCGTACGACCTCCTGCCTACGTACCTCATCTGGTATGAGGATCAGGCAACGTAGTTCCCCTTAACAGGGGAGAAACTTTCTCCTAACCAGAGACCGGGAAATGACTAACTAGAAGGGAGACTGACTCGAGCCTAATAGTTATCATGTATTCCACAATGGTCCTAGGTTGAGTTTTCTAGCTAACTTGCACAGGCAGCAAGCTTATCCTAAACAGGCAAAACAAAGCATACAAGCACAACAAGGCAAACATACACACAATTAGCACACACTATATACAGACAAAGTGGGCTCACACAAGGGTTAGGCTGCAAAAGCAAGCCAACTGTATCAGGTGATGTTAGCTCTTAACCCTAACATTGAGAGTTAGGGTGAAGCAGATGAAATAGGAAGTGAGGGGTGTGCCTCACAGCTCTTATCCCTGGCCAGGGAGAGCTTTAGACAAAGGAAGTGTGGGTTCAGAAAGTGGGAACCCTTCTACACTTATGACTGACTCAACATGGATCTTGGATTAATATCCACAATGCATCAACACCAGTTGTGTGAGCAAAGGGATGACTCAACTGAATAGCAGGAGATGGATTGCACATCTCTTGTATCTGCCAATTGCCTTATCAAAGGTCTTTTCCTGCTTGGCACAAAGATAAACAAACACAAGCATTGCCTCTTAAGGAGGACTTCAGACAGGTGCCTGACCAAATAACAGGCCAGGTCTTCCAGACTACATGAAGTCAGTGAGTTATACCTCAATAGGTTAAGCAACCAAGCAACAGCAAAAGCAAGTTCACAATGAACTATAGCAACTAATGTACCTGAAATCAATCTAACTCAGTCAGTATTCAACTCAAACAGTCAAACAGACAAGCTAATGGTCAACAGTTAACTGTACACAAGCAATGCATCAAGTAAAGCATAAGCCAATGCTCAACACAAATGACTTAGAAGCCACCTACAAAACCAATCAATGTTAATCAACATCAACCAAATATGCAACTCAAGCCATGTGAATCAATTCCCTCAATGCCATATGCTTCTTAACCTGCAAACCAAGCTCAAACATGAGAAGCAAACCCCTAGGACAAGGCCTAGGGTCAAAGAAGGAGAAATAATTCAAAACAGAACATGAAAATTGGCACAAATCAAATTCAATCAAATAAGAGCAATGTCCAAGTGGTCTCACATTCATATCATACACCAATATCATTTCACACAACAAATAGTGCAAAGCATGCAAGTTCAAAGCTCATTGGACCAAACAGAATGAATCAATCCAAACTAACTCAAAAATAATTCAATAAATCTCAATAAAAATCATGGCTAAACAACACTCATAACATGATCATCACACCAAATTTCAAGTCAATTGGACAAGTGGAAGCAATGCAATTAAATTCTATAAGCCAAGGCAAGGCAAAACAAGCACAACTAGGGCACAAAAGCATGCATCAACTTCAAGCAAGCATAAAACAGAATCCACACATGATAAATGACTCAAACTAAAGCCATGGCAAACTTCAAAGTGTCTAGAATCACTCCACAAAATTTCAAGTTCATAGGATAAACATCAAGAATTTCACAAATCATCTAAGATCATGACTCTCAAAAAGTCCACAAATGACCAATCAGAAGAGAAAATCTCAAACAAATCCAAATTGCATCTAAAAATTCCATAAAAATTCACAAGCAAGCCTAACATACAGAAGTAGCATCATGCAAAAATTCAGAGCATTTGACATTTATTTGATATGGTAAATAAAATTAGCAAATTGGACAAGAAATGGTGTGACACACATTGTCACACCTATATTCATCATAGCATATCTCCACAACCAGAAATGATAAAATCACAAACTCAATGCCAAACTGTCCCTAAGGATCTCTAATTTACACATGCAAATTTTCAGCTTCATTGGATTAACCATCACCATTTCACAACCAAAATAACAAGCAAGGTGCAAGAAAACACATGTTCACACATTCCCTAAGCAAAATAAAAATCCACACGTGCACAAATTCTGGAAAAATCCTCAAAAAATAGTAGAGATCTTGATGAACACAATGGAAAGAATCTCATCTCATTTGGACAAATATTTTTGGAGTTATGAATTTTTTAATGTGGAGAAAAAATAAAAAATGCATGATGAAGGCATGTGAACATGGATAGCATACAAGAGAAAAATGCAAAAGGCCAATTATGAACATGCTGGAGCGGAGGATCGAACTCCGTTTGAATTCAAATCCTGGCGCGCTCAATGAAACTCTGCGTTTCATTAAACCTACGTGGACACGGCGCGCGCTAATAACCAATGAATCGGCCAAGTCATTTCCAGGTGGTCCAATGCATGATGACAAACAAGAAATTACATGCAGCAAGGGCAAACGAAGATCAAACACGCATTCTGGATAAGAAAAATTAGGGTTCATGCGCGTTCTTCATGGATTTCCAGCTCAAGAACAAATGTTCACGAAAATTCACAAACGATACATCATTACACTCGTCTTCTAATGTACATTAACATGCTATCATCAATTTCACCTAATTCTTACTATCAAGCCTGGATCGATCAAAGAAAGTTTTATCAACCAAAATTCAAATCCACATAACTACTTCAATATTGCATGGTTTTCCACGATCTAAAGTTCATCATCACCTATGTTCAAAGATCTACAAGATGCATCTAATAATTTCAAGAATCATGAGCATCGAATTCTTACCTCAATGAAGATGCAGAGTTGAAATCGTGTGAATCTGGCTTGGAAAAGCTGAAACAGAAGCTCTATAGTGCTGAGGAAGATGAATGGATGAAGGAACGAGGCTCAACTGCTCTTGATGTAGCTCAAATCAGCAACTGCCATTGATGAAGCTTGATGCAACAGTTCCAAATTCTGCTCGAAATTGATGAATCCTTGCTTGCAGAAAGTCCAATAATGCTTGTAGATCAAGGATGAATCAAGAACTTGGCAAGGTCTATGAAGAATTTGCAGAAAAAAGTGAGAGAAAAAGTTCTTGAGATTTTGCAACTTGATCTAGATCTGATTCAAATGAAGTGTTCATTGCATTTTCTGTTAGGATTATCAATATATATGAGTTGTTAAACATGTTTGCTAATCAAGGTTAAGCCAAATGCAAATGATTAATGAAAATGCAAGTGTAATGCAAATTTGGTCAAAACACCCTCATGCATGAAATGTGTTGCTACAGTGCACGGTTTGGTGTTCAATTCACCTCAAAATTCCATTTGGAGCCAAATACCAATGTTGGAATGCATGGAAAATGCTTAACTTTCAAATTGCACTTTTTCCCTCCAAATTCAAATTCAATTCACATGGAAAATGCAATATTTTTGTGATGAGATTTGATGAATGGTAATGCATGAATTGGATAGAAGAGATCAAAAGAAAAATGTTCCAAAAAGAACCACATGATTTGGCCATTTGGTGTGAAAGTTATCCAAGCTTGAAGTTCAAAATCCATTGACAATGATTTGATCATAACTTGCCAACCACAAATGAGAAATGGATGTTCTTGGACTTTTTGGAAAGGTGAGAGCAAGATCTACAACTTTCATGTTGGACAAAATTTCATTTGAAGCATTTTTGGACATGTAATTTTGAGGAGAAAACCTTTCCATTTTTGGCAATTTTGAATTACAAGTCACTTTCTATTTTTGGAAAGTTTTCATCTGACTTTATTTTCTTCATTGTTGATGTTTGAAATGTCAAATGAAACTTGTTTGGACATGAATGAAATGTTTCTAACCCTCTCCCACCTCCAAATCCATCAGTTGACTTGTGGTTGACTTTTGTTGACTGATAGATGAATTGGCTATGCACAGATGAACTTGAGCCTCAATCTCCTGATTAAATGGCTCCAAGGATGAAACCCTAGCTTCCATAAGCTCATTAAAACCATATGATGATCTTTCATCTCAATGAAGACCTCATATCCTTGACAAGCCCTGATTGGCACAATGCAGATGATTAGGGTTGACCAGAGGTCAAAACCCTAATCCCAAGGAACATGACCAATCACAATGAATCTCTTAGTGATGATAAGACCATGATGATGATGATGTATCATCTCAACCAAGATAAAGATCAACCTCCTTGAGGAACCAAGAAACCCTAATTTGAAGCACAAATCCTCAGATGATTAGTGATCAATTCAATGAGACCTTCAGGCTTGAATCTTTCAACCTCTTTATCTTCTGATCAAGACCTAGGAGGATGACTTGCTTAATGTTGCCACATGATATGCAAAGATGCAATGACTAATGACCTAAAAGATGAGATGCAATATGCTAAGCTAGTCCCAAGAGAGGAGGGCAAATTTTGAGGTGTTACAGCTGCCCCTATTCAATCCACTGTGAACTTGTCGATATGAACAACCTCGGCTTTCAGATGATCAGGGTCAAGAGTGATTGAATACCAAGAACAGACGAACAATTTGCACTCTGATGGGAAATAATTAACAATGCCTGTCAGAATTGGCAAAGAAGCAATCTTGAAAGCGAACCTGTCTGGTACGGAGAAAGTCGGCCTGAATACCGGAACAGAAATATGTCTGGATAAACGGTAACACAGAAATAACCATGGCCTGAACGCCGCCCGTCAGTCTGCATACTGAGCATCGGAATATGAGAGTACGAATGTCGGTCTGAACACCGGGAGATTAGCCTGAACGCCAAAAAACTGGCCTGAACACCACTTCGGTCTGAACACCACTTCGGTCTGGATACCGCCTCGGTCTGGATACCGCCTCGGTCTAGATACCGCTTCGGTCTGGATACCGGGAAACTGGCCTGACTGCCGCAAGCTGCATCGATCTAATCGTCGGGAGCTTCTTCGATCTGGAAATCGGAAACTGGTCTGAATACCCACCTCGGTCTAGATACCGCTTCGGTCTGGATACCGGGAAACTGGCCTGAACGCCGCAAGTTCTTCGATCTAATCGTCGGGAGCTTCTTCGATCTGGAAATCGGAAACTGGCCGGAGCGCCATAAGTTCTTCGTCCTGATTGTTGAGAACTTCTTCGATCTGGAAATCGGAAACTGGCCGGAGTGCCACAAGTTCTTCGTCCTGATTGTTGAGAACTTCTTCGATCTGGAAATCGGAAACTGCTATGCCTGTCAGCATCGGAAATAAAGGAACAGTGATACATGAGACCTCACGCGTGCCAATGACCCATGCTGGGGATATCAAGCCATGAACCGGCTATTCTCTATTCAACCCTAGCCAACGAACACTTTGCGTTTAGCTGGGGATTATTCTTTCTTGTTTTTCTTTTTTTCTTTTGAACTCCGAAACTTTCTCGGTTAACATTCCCATCTCCGCTCGACAGAAACCCTTCCTCCAATATCGCACTACTGGGGAATATCATTGATGCCAAAACTCCTCGGAGTACATCCTCACCTTCGGGCAAAACCACCTCTCAAACAGTAACCACAGTCTGAGACTAGCTTATGCTTGTAATATGATGCATGATTGATTTTTCTGCGTAATGCTCCATAATCATGGAAATGCTACGCGATTATTTTGCAATATGCTATGCTTATTCTACATGATGAATGCATAAAAAGTATCCCCCTCAAGGGACTCTTCTGGGGAGCTCGAGGCACCCTGCTGAAGAACTTGACAACACTCCGATTTCCACCCTGCTGGGGAATAACACTGCTGCTGGAAAAAGGCAACCCTTGCCGGGGAAAACCTCCTCTGCACCCGATCCGCTTGGGGACATCGCTGGGGAAGAATCCACCAACGCACTCTTGTGGGGAAACAACGGTCTCTGACTTGCTAGGGATATAACAATCCCGACTCTGCTTGGGAAACCACCACCCACAGATACCTCCACTGGGGAATAGCAACCTTATGGCCTGGCTGCTGAGGAAACAACGATCTCCAACCTGCTGGGGATATAACCCTCCTGACCCTGCTAGGGAAGATACAGACCTTGAATCTGCTGGCGAATTAGTCCTCCCAACTCTGCTTGGGGAGATGAGGAAAGTCTGGCATTGAACACCCGTCGACTCGTCGAACCATGGCATTCACCGTCTAAACCCACTGTCAGCTTTCCAATTTTGAGAACTCCCAGACTCGTCTGGACTTTTCTGATTCATCACCTTGCATTCCCAACTGCTCCGTACTCGACGGAGAGCGAACTCCTGGGATTTATACAGACTTTTCAATCTTCAGACTTTGAAGAGTCTTCTTGATTAATTCCAAGGATCGTCGTATGTCTATCGTCGTCTTTTCGCCATTCGTCAGTCTCTTGTCCCTGATCGGACTCCGTGGTGATTGTTTTGTCAAAAGCTTCCACATCACAACCTGCAAGTGAGGGAAAATACCTAACAGTTCCTGCAAAAGAGATCATTAGATAAAAACTGTGCCCCATGCGTGTCAAGATTTCAACACTTGGGTCACTCAACCTTCCGAATAAGATTTCAAGCTTCAATCTTATAAACATGCATTGGAAGGGACCTGTATGTCTTAAAATGCAATATTCTTTATCACAAACAATTGGATGTTTTTGCAATCAAAGCGGTTAATGAAAAACAAAAAACAAAATTATCTGACTGAATATGCATTTTATTGATTGAAAAAGTGTGGCTCAAATTGAGCGATACAAAGGAAGCAATTCCTGAAAAGAGGTAATTGCGCACAAAAGGAAAATCTATCCTAATGGCAATGTGAAACCGCGATCTCATCGAGTTCCAACTCAGTTACACCCTATATATCCTCAGACTCTCCGTGCTTTCTGCCTTCTGAACAAGACGCTTCTGATTGATCCCTAACGGGCATTATCCATGTCATATCCAAAGGACAAACGATCATTCCAGACGCAGTTGTTCGTTTCAATCCCTCTTTTGCCTGGACCTCCCTTTCGGGTTTTCAGTCCACCGGGATACCCTTTTTTGCCCAAGTCGCCTTTCCAGGTTTTCGACTTGCCGGGTGTACAATTTTTCTTTTTATATCCCTAATTTTTGCCCGAACCTTTTCTTTCTGTTTTTTGGTTCGCCGGGATGCCCATTTTTGCCTGGACTATTTCGTTCTTTTCGTCCAGCGGGTCTCTTTATACGAAGTATTTTTTAACTGCGTCCGCATTCACAGGGGATGGAAAATCCTCGCCATCCATGGTCGTTAACAACAAGGCTCCACCAGAGAAAACCTTCTTGACCACGAACGGACCTTCATAATTAGGTGTCCATTTGCCCCTTCGATCGTTTTGAGGAGGAAGGATCCTTTTCAGCACTAGATCACCCACGTGATACACACGAGGTCGCACCTTTCGGTCAAAAGCACGCTTCATCCGCTGTTGGTACAGCTGCCCATGACAGATGGCCGCCAACCTCTTTTCCTCAATCAGACTTAACTCCTCATACCGAGTCCTTACCCATTCAGCCTCTTGCAATTTTACGTCCATCAGGACTCTCAAAGAGGGAATTTGAACCTCAACCGGTAGCACGACTTCCATTCCATATACCAACGAGAAAGGCGTTGCCCCAGTAGATGTCCGCATCGAAGTTCGATACCCATGCAATGCAAACGACAACATCTCGTGCCAGTCTTTATAGGTCACAACCATCTTCTGCACAATCTTCTTTATATTCTTATTGGCTGCCTCAACCGCCCCATTCATCTTCGGACGATAAGGAGAAGAATTGTGATGCTCGATCTTGAATTCCCGGCACAGTTTTGCCATCATCTTATTGTTCAAATTAGAACCATTATCAGTAATGATTCTTTCGGGAACCCCATATCTGCAAATAATGTCTCTCTTCAGAAACCTGGCGATGACCTGCTTCGTCACGTTCGTATAAGAGGCTGCTTCTACCCACTTGGTGAAGTAGTCGATAGCCACTAATATGAATCGGTGCCCATTCGAAGCCGTAGGCTCAATCTTCCCGATCATATCAATGCCCCACATAGCGAACGGCCATGGAGACGACATCAAACTCAATGGATTTGGAGGCACGTGCACTTTGTCAGCATAAATCTGGCATTTATGACACTTCCGCACAAAATTGAAACATTGGGCCTCCATTGTCATCCAATAATAACCTGCCCTCAGCAGCTTCTTCACCATTGCATTCCCACTGGCATGGGTACCGAACGATCCCTCATGAACCTCTTTCATCAACTGGCTTGCTTCTTTGTCATCAACACATCTGAGCAAGACCCAATCGAAATTCCGCTTGTATAAAACCCCATCCTTATTGAGATAGAACACCATGGCCAACCTCCGCAGAGTCTTTCGGTCCTTCTTGGATGCTCCCTCAGGATATTCTTGAGTCTCTAGATAGCGCTTGATGTCGTAATACCACGACTTCTCATCATCAGGTGTTGTGTCAACAGCAAACACATAAGCCGGTCTATCCAGACGTCCCACCTCAACACTGGGGAACTGATTCCACCATTGCACCTTGATCAAGGTAGCCAGAGTAGCCAAAGCATCTGCCAACGGATTCTCTTCCCTAGGCACATGATGCATCTCCACTTTGGTGAAAAACGTCAACAATCTCCTCGTATAATCCCGGTATGGAACTAAATGAGACTGATGCGTATACCATTTTCTGTTAACCTGATTCACAACCAGAGCTGAATCTCCATATATGACAAGGTTCTTGATCCTCAAATCAATCGCCTCTTCAATCCCCAGAATGCAAGCTTCGTATTCAACCACGTTGTTGGTGCACTCAAATGTTAGCCGGGCAGCAAAAGGAATGTGGGATCCTTTCGGCGTAACCAAAACAGCACCAATACCGCTACCATTCACGTTAACGGCCCCATCAAACATCAGAATCCATTCGGACTCAGGGTCAGGCCCCTCCTCCGGGATCGGTTCCTCACAATCTTTCGATTTGAGAAACATGATGTCCTCATCAGGGAATTCAAACTTCATCGGCTGATAATCCTCAATGGGTTGCTGGGCGAGGTAATCAGACAATACACTCCCCTTGATTGCTTTCTGAGAGGTATACTGTATATCATATTCTATCAAAATCATTTGCCACCTCGCAACCCGTCCGGTCAATGCTGGCTTCTCAAAAATGTACTTGATTGGATCCATCTTGGAAATCAATAAAGTGGTATGAACCAGCATATACTGCCTCAGTCGGCGAGCAGCCCAGGCCAAAGCACATCAAGTTTTCTCGAGCAGTGAATATCTTGTTTCACAGTCGGTAAACTTTTTACTAAGGTAGTATATGGCATGCTCTTTTCGACCAGACTCGTCATGCTGCCCCCAATACGCACCCCATAGACCCCTCAAGGACTGTCAGGTACAGAATTAACGGTCGTCCCTCCACAGGAGGCATCAGAATCGGAGGCTCCTGCAAATACTCTTTTATCTTTTCAAATGCCGCTTGGCAATCATCATTCCACCTGACCGTTTGGTCTTTTCTCAATAATTTGAAGATTGGTTCACACGTGGCTGTTAGATGAGATATGAACCGTGAAATGTAGTTCAATCTACCTAAGAAACCACGAACCTCTTTCTCCGTTCTCGGTTCAGGCATTTCTCTTATTGCTTTTACTTTAGCAGGATCAACCTCGATTCCTTTCTCACTTACAATGAACCCCAGCAATTTACCGGACCGCACTCCGAAAGTGCACTTGTTCGGATTCAACCTCAGTCTGAACTGTCTCAACCGGTCGAACAACTTGGCCAGATCTACCAAATGCCCCTCTTCTGTCTGGGACTTTGCTATCATGTCATCAACATAGCATTCGATTTCATGATGAATCATATCATGAAACAAAGTCACCATGGCTCTCTGATAAGTCACACCGGCGTTCTTGAGACCGAATGGCATCACCTTGCAACAAAAAGTGCCCCACGGTGTGATGAACGTTGTTTTCTCCATATCATCTGGCGACATTTTGATTTGATTATAGCCAAAAAAGCCATCCATGAAGGAAAACACCGAGAATTGAGCTGTATTATCTACCAACACGTCAATGTGAGGTAACGGGAAATCATCTTTCGGGCTAGCTCTGTTCAAATCTCGGTAGTCCACACACATTCTCACCTTCCCATCTTTCTTCGGCACTGGCACAATGTTCGCGACCCATGGCGGATAATTAGTGACAGCAAGGAAACCAGCATCCCACTACTTCTGTACTTCCTCTTTAATTTTCATCGCCATGTCAGGTCGAGTTCTGCGAAACTTCTGCTTCACTGGAGGACAATCTGCTCTCAACGGTAGCTTGTGCACAACGATATCGGTATCCAACCCTGGCATATCTTGATAAGACCAGGCAAAGATGTCGACATACTCTCTCAACAGTGCTACCATTCTGCTCTTGACACTCGCCTCCAAAGCAGCCCCGATTTTCACTTCTTTCTTGACCTCGTCGGTACCCAGATTCACTGTTTTAACCTGCTCTTCGTGCGGCTGAATCACCTTCTCCTCTTGTTTTAACAACCTGGCTAATTCCCCTGGCAGTTCACAATCTTCTTCGCCTTCTTCTTCGGCATGATAGATCGGATTGTCGAAGTCATATGAGGGTGTAACAGGATTGTTATCAATGAGATCCGGAGAATGATCGCATCTGCATGAATGTGGATTCATGCATTGCTTTAGAACCAGAGCGAGACAAATTGAAAAGGAAAAATGAAAACATTGCCATTTTTATTTTGTTTTTACTTTTAAACTGCAAAAATAAATGAAAAACAGGGAACACCGCTTTTAACTGAAAAACATCATTTTATTTATGATGCAAACTTGCAAAATTAAACATGAGGTGGCCCTTACAATGAACCATTACGTGTCGGGCAACACGTATGGCTTTCATGCAGATAAAATTGAAAAACAGAAATTATTACTCTTCGAGCAGAGTGACCGTGATGATCTTTTCAGCCTTCCAGTTCTGGATTCCCATCCCTGGTGCGCACGACTTTATCCACTGATCCAATTCGCAGTCACTATCAGCTTCATCACCCACCATACAGATGTGATCTGGATCCAGCATTCCAGCACTGGTGAATGTGACTGTCGTACGGCATCCTCTGCCTTGTCCAAACGAGCCTCTGTCCGGCCGATAACCCACTCCAAAGCGGTCTTTCTTGGCGGAGATGTCCATCATCTTCCCCCAACCAGGAGCCTCTCCACTCTTCACCACCTCAGCGGCCTGCTTGTATGAAGAAATGGACGGTTTCTCCTCCTCTTTTGCAAAAAGAGCATTCTCCACCTTGATGGTTTCGAATGCTTGACTCGGTGTCTCCCATATTTCACCGTCCATTTCAACGTATTTGAATGATGAAAGGTGGCTGACAAAGATGTCCTCTTCTCCACACACGGTGACGACCTGCCCTTCCCAGATATACTTCAGCTTCTGGTGCAAAGTCGAAGTCACTGGCCCTGCAGCATGGATCCATGGGCGACCCAACAGGCAACTGTATGCCGGCTGAATATCCATGACATAGAAAACGGACTTGAACACCTCTGGGCCAATCTTCACCGGGAGCTCGACCTCTCCGAACACAGCCCGCTTCGACCCATCAAAAGCCCGCACTATCAGATCAGTAGGCGTCAGGATCAAACCTTCACAGTTCAGCTTTGCCAAGGCTTTCTGCGGCAACACATTTAAAGAGGAGCCGGTATCAACCAGCACATGCGAAAGCACGGCCCCTTTACATTCCATTGCAATGTGTAATGCCCGGTTATGATTCCTCCCATCCACAGTCAAATCCATGTCGGTGAAACCCAGCCCATGGCTGGCATGCACATTAGACACCACCGTCTCCAACTGGGTGATAGTAATTTCTTGAGGAACATAGGCCTTCTTCAAAATTTTCATCAAAGCCTCTCTATGCCCCTCAGAGCTCAGCAATAACGACAGAATTGAAATCTTGGATGGAGTCTGTTGCAGATGGTCAATAAGTTTGTACGCAAACTTCTTGATGATTCTTAAGAATTCTTCCGCTTCGTCATCAAGTTCTCTCTCCGACCCTCCAGGCGCCGGTGTCACCACAGGAGTACCTTCATTAATCACTTGTTTTCCTCTCGCCCTGGCTAAAGCCTCGGCCTTTTCTTTCTTTTCTTTTTCTTCTTCTCCTCCCCTCAGCGCATCAGGAGCAAACAACCTTCCACTGCGTGTGAAACCACTAGGCCCGTCATTATCCACCTTTGAAATGGTGGTTTCACTTGCAGTCTGATCCTCTACCTTCTCTCCATTGCAATAGACTTCCCCACCATAATTCCACGGCACGGCATCATCTTTGTCATAAGGAATCGGCCCAGGTACCGTGATAGTAACTGGAGCCGCCTCAGCCAGGGTTGACAAATCAACCGGGTCGAAGTAAATCGTTATGGTGGAGACATCATCCTTCCCCATATCAGCCTTCTCAACCCTAATACTTCCCTCGTCCATCAGCCTCTGGACAAACTGTCTCAACAGTATACACCCATCAACAGCCATAGTGCACGCAGCACAATCATCATCACAGCCCGGATAGACCCCATTCAACAACAACTGCCTCTTGACCTCAGCCAAAGGAGTCTTCAACTGATCAACATTCAACAGCCCGATTCTGTTCTCCTCAGAGATAGCATTCACCCCCCTTTGACCATGCGCGGGCATGGGATTAGCATTCACATTGGGAGACAGTGCAAAGTTGATAGCTTTTGAATCCACCAGGTCTTGGACCACGTGCTTAAAAGCTTTGCAGTCCTCTACGGTATGCCCAAGAGCACCTGAATGGAATTCACACTTAGCATTTTCGTCGAAACTGGCTGGCCTCTGATCAGGTCTCAAAGGTGCCAGAGTTCTCAGCTGTACCAACCCCAGATCTTTCAGCTTTTTCAATAGGAAAGAATAGGTCACAGGTGGCCTATCAAAATGACGGTCATTCATTCGGCCCCGCACCTGATATCCAGCCCTCTGCGGCCTCTGCTGAAATGGTTGTCTTTGTTGTTGCGGTTGTTGCTGTTGCTGTTGTGCAGGCTGATTATCAGCAGGAATAGTTACCGCAGCAGTGTGCTGGAAGTAACGATCCCTACTTTGTCCTCTTTGGGTGTACACATCACTGGTATCACCCTCTTTCTTCCTCTGGCCGTTTCCGAAGGGCTTCTTCGATCCTGACGACGAAGCATTACCCTGAATCTTCCCCAACTTCAGCCAACTCTCTATCCTCTCTCCAGATACCACAATGTCTGCAAAGTTGGTAACCGGACAACCGACCATTCTCTCAGCGAATGCCCCCTACAGGGTACCCATGAACAGATCAGACATCTCCCTGTCCACCAATGGAGGTTGCACTCTGGCAGCCAACTCTCTCCATCTTTGAGCATATTCTTTAAACCCTTCACTTGACTTCTGGGACATACCCTGCAGTTGGGTACGACTAGGAGCCATGTCAGTGTTGAATTGATATTGTTTAAAGAAGGCGTCACTAAGATCCTGCCAACTCTTGATGTCAGAAGACTTCAGCTTGGTGTACCACTCCAAGGATCCTCCGGATAGGCTGTCTTGGAAGAAGTACATCCACAGCTTCTGATCCATAGTATACGCAGAGATCTTGCGGACAAAGGCCTGAAGGTGAGTTTCTGGGCAGGAACTTCCATTGTATTTATCAAACGCAGGCGCCTTGAACTTCTGTGGGATCACAATCCCCTCAACTAGCCCCATGTTTGACATATTTACAACCCCGGGAGTGGCATAGCTCTCTAGAGCTCTGATCTTCTCTGCCAGCAACTGAATCTCTTTGTTGGGTGGTTGAACACCATATTGCCCAAACGGCTCATTGTGCATAGAGAACTGATCAGCTTCTCTGTCTTCCTCCCTATCATCCTCAGCCCCAAAGAATGGAGGGAACAGACTATCCTTCACATTATTACCCATCTGACCGGGTTGACCACCTGTGGCGACGCCAAAACCACCAGCATTGTTTACTATGCCCACAGTCGTCCTTTTTCCACCATCTCTAGAACCACCAAGCCCCTGGTTGGAGACACCATCCAGGTTGACACCGCTGTTGGCAGCTGAAGCCCGCTCGAGCTTCTCAACTTTATCGGCCAAAGCTTTGTGACCAACTGCAAAACCCTGCATGATGTTGATCAGTTCGTTCATTTTCTCTTTCAGCTCGAGAACGTCTGTATTAGGGAGATCCATCAGCCTTGGAGTGTTGCGTCTAGTGAAGTATCTGTGAGGGCGTGTTGAGTGCAAAGGTACAACTCTACGAGCACGAGCAATGATTCCTGAAACAATCAAGCACGTTAGCAACTGATACCTGCAAAATAAAAACAAGTTATTATGATTATGCATGAATGCAGTGTTTATCCACATGAGGAACACTTTGTCTCTCGATCCTGGGTTCATCGAGACAGATAATAATCCGGCAGCAATATTCTGACATTCATCCCGTTTGATTTCATCATACCGATCAGAGATATATGATTTAGCAAAATACCACCCAACCATGTGTGTGCTGTGTGAGTGCGTACGGTAAAGCAAATAAAGCTTGAAGATAGATCACGGAATGAAAATAACCATCACATAGCAAAATGCACAATAAGTGCCATAGTCGTACATCAAACTGATATAAGTCAAATACAATTCTCCAGAATCAGAAAGGGAAAATACAAGCAAGTGACTTCCGTCAACAGGCCTGACGGTAATCCATGCAAAAGAAAGGTCTATCATGACGAGGGTCCCCCAGAAGGCCCTATATCATCAACCATCTTCGCAAACTCTGCGGCGAACCTGAGCTCGGTGTTCTCCTGCTGTAATCTCCCCACCTCTTTCTGGTGAATCTTCATCTGCCTGAAGTAATGATCTCTCTCAGCAATGTAGTGATCTCTCTCGGCGATGATCTTCATGCTCTCTGCTTCCTTGATCTTCAGCTTTGCCTCCCACTCAGCGATGAGGACTCTGACTCTGTCTTCTTTCTGGGTCTTCACAAGGATCTGCCTCCTTTTCTCATCTTCAATGACCTTTGAGGCTCTGGCTAGCTTCTCCTTAGTGATGTCGTGCTCCTTTGTCGACGATGCTAGGGCTTGGCTGATCTTCCCATAGTAGGCGGTATCCATCTCAAAGCGCTTTGCTTCCAAGACATGTCGCTTGTCCTGATCTTCCATCCTTACTCTGATCTCCTGATTAGCCATCTGAATCCGAGCAACACTCATCTCCAATTCGGTTTTCTCTGCAAGCAACTGATCTCTGGCCCTCTTCATCTCGAGGAATTCTTCCATACTGACAGAAGAACACGGACCCTCGATCATAGGACACCAAGGATCACCTCCCGGAAATGGTAGATGTGTGATCTCTATCCTCTTCCGAAGCCAATCATCGAATGGAGGAAAAGACCGGTTGTTGACCTTGCCAAAAGGAACCTTACCCTTTCTCTGAATGCTACGCCATGACCCAGACACTTGTCTCAACTTGGCCTGATTACCCTCAGCTGGGAAATAGAAAGACTCCTGAATCTCAAACTCGAGAGGAGGAACTTCCATAGCAAACCCCATTTGTCTCCTAAGAAGCGTTGGGTTGTAATTAATGCAACCTTGAACTCCCATTAGAGGCACATTGGGAAAACTCCCACAACTGTAGATGAAATCTCGTCCAGCCATACCGTTATGAGTCCAAGCTATATCAGTGGCTCGCAAACCCATCAACCTGACTGACCACTTGACCGTAGGATCAAGAGTGACAAAAGCACCTCTGGAAGGCAAATACCCCATAAACCACTTGTACAGCAACTAAGCACAACACCGGATCAGTCCTCCACGCCGCTTCTCGTTCCTGTTATGAACCGAGTAATAGACATCTCCAATCAGAGTAGGAATGGGATTCCTCTGTATGAACAATCTGATAGCATTATGGTCCACAAAGCTCTTCTGATTAGGAAACAGGATGGTCCCATATATACTCACAGCAATCAAGGCACATACAGTTTTCCAGTTACCCACAGCAGCATGTTCCTTGGCTTTAGCCTCCAAGAAACTCAAATGAAAACCGGGTAACTTGCCCTTCTCTTTCAAACCCTCCTTGATCATCTCCGGGCTCAAATAAAGAGCACGAGAAATCTCCATAACATCAGGCTCCACCTTAGTGGCATAGAAAGGAATCTGATCTCGGATCTGAATACCTAGGATGCTAGCATAGTCCTCCATCAAGGGCCCCAACAAGTAATCTGGGAAAACGAAGCATCTCAAGCCCGGGTCATAAAACTGAAGAAGAGTATGAATGGCGCTCCTATCACTGTCTGTGATCCTGAAAGCCATCTTCAGAATACCACCGTATGCCTCTCTGAACATCCTCACATGGTCGGGTGTAATCAATGCTATCATATCCTTCAGCACTCTGATCTCTGGGTCAAAGAAGCTGTAGACAACGTCGTCCTTCAAGCCGGTCCTCATGTCTGAGCGAAGAAGTCTCTCAACCAGGATCTCGATCAAGAATGTCCCTGCATATGGGTAAACATGTGTTAGATGCAGGTAAATGCAAAATGTGATGATGCTGATGAATGAATGCAATGCATTGTGCCATCCTCCAAGTCATCTGAACAACTGTTGTTCTGAGGCCCTGATCTCTGAACTGATCACAACCATCTGAGGGAAAATGTAACCACAAATCCAACCCAAGGGTTCCGAAATAAACGGAACTGACAGATACATCACCATCATCATCATACAATCTCTGAGCAGATAACCACAAGAACCTCTGAATCGGCCCGGGGAATCCTGAAATAAACGGATCCCCGCTGATAAATACCACGGACAGAACTCCGGCGTCTCAGAAATAAGTATCCATAAATCCGCCTTATAAATAGGACTCTGATCAACGGAACCAAAAGTCACCATCAAAGTCACCATCTGAACATGCATCTGTAAGAATCACCCTCCCCTCACAGGTAAATTCTAATCAGGTCATCCTAAGGCGGATAATAGTCTCGACAATCGGGCAAAGATACTCAATGGGTTTGCCCTTTCGGGTGTGCCATTGTAGCTCCCTTAAGATCGTCTAAACTAGAGATCCGGGAAAGATCGGTCACCGAAGTCAATAGTCCAAAAGAGGTGACTCAACCAAAGTGGATACTCCACAAAGGAAGAGCACTCTCCAATGAACCTCGTCCGGCTTGTGGTATGTCACGTTGCAACAATATGCTGATAAAGCAAATGAGGAACGTGAGACCACACTAATCCTAGGTGTATACTCGGGCCTGGGTTTTAGCCCCACTCAGAACACCCACCCCAAAACAGAGGAACCACCTGTACAGAGGACAGCAACATGATAGTATGATGCATGCAAATATTTATGCAAATATATACACAACAGAATAATAATAAATGCAATGAATAAAGCAACACAAGCAACCTAAACTATCCTAGAACGCTAGGAGAGACTCGCTTAGGGAAGATGGACCAGCAAGAGGTCAACTTCTATAGTCCCCAGCAGAGTCGCCAGCTGTCGCATCCGCGAAAAACAACCGGCGGGCTAAAACAAAACAAACAGAGCCGCCACCGTGCGTTATTTATCCCAAAAGAGGGAAAGGAAATGCTCGAAGTAAACCTGGAAAAGACATGGTCTCGCGACCAAAGAGAGATGGGATCGGGAGTCGGTTATGCGAAAGGAAGGTATTAGCACCCCTACGCATCCGTCGTACTCGACGGGATCCACGCTCAAAAGGAAAGAAGAAAGGTTGCTAAACGCTGCTTAAAAGAATGCACACACACACACACTGGAAACAACACAGGTGGGAGAAGAGGGGAAAGGGCTCGCTAGGATATCGCATCCTATGCCTACGTATCTCATCTGGAATGAGAATCAGAGCTACCGTAGTTCGGCTCGCGCACGCCAAACAAAACAAAACACAAACAGGCAAACATAGAAACCGAATGCCAATCGCTGGACTTACATCAGACTCCGAACCAAACAAACCCACACTGGAAACCAAATGCCACTTGTTGGACTTATATCGGACTCCAAGCACACAACAATAGGATACGGACTGCCAATTGCTGGTCTTACATCCATATCCTAACCCACACAAGAAGAAACCAAACAAACAACAAGTTACTAAGGAGCCTGGCACTCGAGCCTAGCAACTGTCAAGCAAACACACACAAAAAGAAAAAGGGTGCCCGGAGAGATCTCGTACGACCTCCTGCCTACGTACCTCATCTGGTATGAGGATCAGGGCAACGTAGTTCCCCTTAACAGGGGAGAAACTTTCTCCTAACCAGAGACCGGGAAATGACTAACTAGAAGGGAGACTGACTCGAGCCTAATAGTTATCATGTATTCCACAATGGTCCTAGGTTGAGTTTTCTAGCTAACTTGCACAGGCAGCAAGCTTATCCTAAACAGGCAAAACAAAGCATACAAGCACAACAAGGCAAACATACACACAATTAGCACACACTATATACAGACAAAGTGGGCTCACACAAGGGTTAGGCTGCAAAAGCAAGCCAACTGTATCAGGTGATGTTAGCTCTTAACCCTAACATTGAGAGTTAGGGTGAAGCAGATGAAATAGGAAGTGAGGGGTGTGCCTCACAGCTCTTATCCCTGGCCAGGGAGAGCTTTAGATAAAGGAAGTGTGGGTTCAGAAAGTGGGAACCCTTCTACACTTATGACTGACTCAACATGGATCTTGGGTTAATATCCACAATGCATCAACACCAGTTGTGTGAGCAAAGGGATGACTCAACTGAATAGCAGGAGATGGATTGCACATCTCTTGTATCTGCCAATTGCCTTATCAAAGGTCTTTTCCTGCTTGGCACAAAGATAAACAAACACAAGCATTGCCTCTTAAGGAGGACTTCAGACAGGTGCCTGACCAAATAACAGGCCAGGTCTTCCAGACTACATGAAGTCAGTGAGTTATACCTCAATAGGTTAAGCAACCATGCAACAGCAAAAGCAAGTTCACAATGAACTATAGCAACTAATGTACCTGAAATCAATCTAACTCAGTCAGTATTCAACTCAAACAGTCAAACAGACAAGCTAATGGTCAACAGATAACTGTACACAAGCAACGCATCAAGCAAAGCATAAGCCAATGCTCAACACAAATGACTTAGAAGCCACCTACAAAACCAATCAATGTTAATCAACATCAACCAAATATGCAACTCAAGCCATGTGAATCAATTCCCTCAATGCCATATGCTTCTTAACCTGCAAACCAAGCTCAAACATGAGAAGCAAACCCCTAGGACAAGGCCTAGGGTCAAAGAAGGAGAAATAATTCAAAACAGAACATGAAAATTGGCACAAATCAAGTTCAATCAAATAAGAGCAATTTCCAAGTGGTCTCACATTCATATCATACACCAATATCATTTCACACAACAAATAGTGCAAAGCATGCAAGTTCAAAGCTCATTGGACCAAACAGAATGAATCAATCCAAACTAACTAAAAAATAATTCAATAAATCTCAAGAAAAATCATGGCTAAACAGCACTCATAACATGATCATCACACCAAATTTCAAGTCAATTGGACAAGTGGAAGCAATGCAATTAAATTCTATAAGGCAAGGCAAGGCAAAACAAGCACAACTAGGGCACAAAAGCATGCATCAACTTCAAGCAAGCATAAAACAGAATCCACACATGATAAATGACTCAAACCAAAGCCATGGCAAACTTCAAAGTGTCTAGAATCACTCCACAAAAGTTCAAGTTCATAGGATAAACATCAAGAATTTCACAAATCATCTAAGATCATGACTCTCAAAAAGTCCACAAATGACCAATCAGAAGAGAAAATCTCAAACAAATCCAAATTTCATCCAAAAGTTCCATAAAAATTCACAAGCAAGCCTAACATACAGAAGTAGCATTATGCAAAAATTCAGAGCATTTGACATTTATTTGGTATGGTAAATAAAATCAGCAAATTGGACAAGAAATGGTGTGACACACATTGTCACACCTATATTCATCATAGCATATCTCCACAACCAGAAATGATAAAATCACAAACTCAATGCCAAATTGTCCCTAAGGATCTCTAATTTACACATGCAAATTTTCAGCTTCATTAGATTAACCATCACCATTTCACAACCAAAATAACAAGCAAGGTGCAAGAAAACACATTTTCACACATTCCCTAAGCAAAATAAAAATCCACACGTGCACAAATTCTGGAAAAATCCTCAAAAAATAGTAGAGATCTTGATGAACACAATGGAAAAAATCTCATCTCATTTGGACAAATATTTTTGGAGTTATGAATTTTTTAATGTGGAGAAAAAATAAAAAATGCATGATGAAGGCATGTGAACATGGATAGCATACAAGAGAAAAATGCAAAAGGCCAATTATGAACATGCTGGAGCGGAGGATCGAACTCCGTTTGAATTCAAATCCTGGCGCGCTCAATGAAACTATGCGTTTCATTAAACCTACGTGGACACGGCGCGCGCTAATAACCAATGAATCGGCCAAGTCATTTCCAGGTGGTCCAATGCATGATGACAAACAAGAAATTACATGCAGCAAGGGCAAACGAAGATCAAACACGCATTCTGGATAAGAAAAATTAGGGTTCATGCGCGTTCTTCATGGATTTCCAGCTCAAGAACAAATGTTCACGAAAATTCACAAACGATACATCATTACAGTCGTCTTCTAATGTACATTAACATGCTATCATCAATTTCACCTAATTCTTACTATCAAGCCTGGATCGATCAAAGAAAGTTTTATCAACCAAAATTCAAATCCACATAACTACTTCAATATTGCATGGTTTTCCACGATCTAAAGTTCATCATCACCTATGTTCAAAGATCTACAAGATGCATCTAATAATTTCAAGAATCATGAGCATCGAATTCTTACCTCAATGAAGATGCAGAGTTGAAATCGTGTGAATCTGGCTTGGAAAAGCTGACACAGAAGCTCTATAGTGCTGAGGAAGATGAATGGATGAAGGAACGAGGCTCAACTGCTCTTGATGTAGCTCAAATCAGCAACTGCCATTGATGAAGCTTGATGCAACAGTTCCAAATTCTGCTCGAAATTGATGAATCCTTGCTTGCAGAAAGTCCAATAATGCTTGTAGATCAAGGATGAATCAAGAACTTGGCAAGGTCTATGAAGAATTTGCAGAAAAAAGTGAGAGAAAAAGTTCTTGAGATTTTGCAACTTGATCTAGATCTGATTCAAATGAAGTGTTCATTGCATTTTCTGTTAGGATTATCAATATATATGAGTTGTTAAACATGTTTGCTAATCAAGGTTAAGCCAAATGCAAATGATTAATGAAAATGCAAGTGTAATGCAAATTTGGTCAAAACACCCTCATGCATGAAATGTGTTGCTACAGTGCACGGTTTGGTGTTCAATTCACCTCAAAATTCCATTTGGAGCCAAATACCAATGTTGGAATGCATGGAAAATGCTTAACTTTCAAATTGCACTTTTTCCCTCCAAATTCAAATTCAATTCACATGGAAAATGCAATATTTTTGTGATGAGATTTGATGAATGGTAATGCATGAATTGGATAGAAGAGATCAAAAGAAAAATGTTCCAAAAAGAACCACATGATTTGGCCATTTGGTGTGAAAGTTATCCAAGCTTGAAGTTCAAAATCCATTGACAATGATTTGATCATAACTTGCCAACCACAAATGAGAAATGGATGTTCTTGGACTTTTTGGAAAGGTGAGAGCAAGATCTACAACTTTCATGTTGGACAAAATTTCATTTGAAGCATTTTTGGACATGTAATTTTGAGGAGAAAACCTTTCCATTTTTGGCAATTTTGAATTACAAGTCACTTTCTATTTTTGGAAAGTTTTCATCTGACTTTATTTTCTTCATTGTTGATGTTTGAAATGTCAAATGAAACTTGTTTGGACATGAATGAAATGTTTCTAACCCTCTCCCACCTCCAAATCCATCAGTTGACTTGTGGTTGACTTTTGTTGACTGATAGATGAATTGGCTATGCACAGATGAACTTGAGCCTCAATCTCCTGATTAAATGGCTCCAAGGATGAAACCCTAGCTTCCATAAGCTCATTAAAACCATATGATGATCTCTCATCTCAATGAAGACCTCATATCCTTGACAAGCCCTGATTGGCACAATGCAGATGATTAGGGTTGACCAGAGGTCAAAACCCTAATCCCAAGGAACATGACCAATCACAATGAATCTCTTAGTGATGATAAGACCATGATGATGATGATGTATCATCTCAACCAAGATAAAGATCAACCTCCTTGAGGAACCAAGAAACCCTAATTTGAAGCACAAATCCTCAGATGATTAGTGATCAATTCAATGAGACCTTCAGGCTTGAATCTTTCAACCTCTTTATCTTCTGATCAAGACCTAGGAGGATGACTTGCTTAATGTTGCCACATGATATGCAAAGATACAATGACTAATGACCTAAAAGATGAGATGCAATATGCTAAGCTAGTCCCAAGAGAGGAGGGCAAATTTTGAGGTGTTACAGCTGCCCCTATTCAATCCACTGTGAACTTGTCGATATGAACAACCTCGGCTTTCAGATGATCAGGGTCAAGAGTGATTGAATACCAAGAACAGACGAACAATTTGCACTCTGATGGGAAATAATTAACAATGCCTGTCAGAATTGGCAAAGAAGCAATCTTGAAAGCGAACCTGTCTGGTACGGAGAAAGTCGGCCTGAATACCGGAACAGAAATATGTCTGGATAAACGGTAACACAGAAATAACCATGGCCTGAACGCCGCCCGTCAGTCTGCATACTGAGCATCGGAATATGAGAGTACGAATGTCGGTCTGAACACCGGGAGATTAGCCTGAACGCCAAAAAACTGGCCTGAACACCACTTCGGTCTGAACACCACTTCGGTCTGGATACCGCCTCGGTCTGGATACCGCCTCGGTCTAGATACCGCTTCGGTCTGGATACCGGGAAACTGGCCTGACTGCCGCAAGCTGCATCGATCTAATCGTCGGGAGCTTCTTCGATCTGGAAATCGGAAACTGGTCTGAATACCCACCTCGGTCTAGATACCGCTTCGGTCTGGATACCGGGAAACTGGCCTGAACGCCGCAAGTTCTTCGATCTAATCGTCGGGAGCTTCTTCGATCTGGAAATCGGAAACTGGCCGGAGCGCCATAAGTTCTTCGTCCTGATTGTTGAGAACTTCTTCGATCTGGAAATCGGAAACTGGCCGGAGTGCCACAAGTTCTTCGTCCTGATTGTTGAGAACTTCTTCGATCTGGAAATCGGAAACTGCTATGCCTGTCAGCATCGGAAATAAAGGAACAGTGATACATGAGACCTCACGCGTGCCAATGACCCATGCTGGGGATATCAAGCCATGAACCGGCTATTCTCTATTCAACCCTAGCCAACGAACACTTTGCGTTTAGCTGGGGATTATTCTTTCTTGTTTTTCTTTTTTTCTTTTGAACTCCGAAACTTTCTCGGTTAACATTCCCATCTCCGCTCGACAGAAACCCTTCCTCCAATATCGCACTACTGGGGAATATCATTGATGCCAAAACTCCTCGGAGTACATCCTCACCTTCGGGCAAAACCACCTCTCAAACAGTAACCACAGTCTGAGACTAGCTTATGCTTGTAATATGATGCATGATTGATTTTTCTGCGTAATGCTCCATAATCATGGAAATGCTACGCGATTATTTTGCAATATGCTATGCTTATTCTACATGATGAATGCATAAAAAGTATCCCCCTCAAGGGACTCTTCTGGGGAGCTCGAGGCACCCTGCTGAAGAACTTGACAACACTCCGATTTCCACCCTGCTGGGGAATAACACTGCTGCTGGAAAAAGGCAACCCTTGCCGGGGAAAACCTCCTCTGCACCCGATCCGCTTGGGGACATCGCTGGGGAAGAATCCACCAACGCACTCTTGTGGGGAAACAACGGTCTCTGACTTGCTAGGGATATAACAATCCCGACTCTGCTTGGGAAACCACCACCCACAGATACCTCCACTGGGGAATAGCAACCTTCAGGCCTGGCTGCTGAGGAAACAACGATCTCCAACCAAGCATGCCCAATATTCTACTTCAAATGTTGGGGATCTTTACCCTCTTGATAGGAAAGACCTTCTAACAAAGTGTTATTAGGTTTGTCTCTCAAGGGGAACCCAAGTTGAAGACGAGCCAAAGTAGGGTTGTAGTTAATTCCTCCTTGTGTACCAATGAGAGGCACATTAGAGAATTCACCATAACTATCAATAATCTCCAAACTGCTTAAACACGGATCATACCAAACTATATCATCATTAGTGAGAGACATAAGTATCTGAGACCACCTTAGACATTGTTTGTTCTCCACAAAAGCAGGCGTCTGAGGCAAGTGCAAAATAAACCACTTATACAGAAGAGGAATGCAACAGACAATGGTTCCACCACCCTTAGAATTCCTTAGATGCAAAGAGAAATATGTATCACCCAACAAAGTAGGCACATGATTCCCAATCAAGAAAAGTCTAATGGCGTTAACATCAACAAAACCGTCAATGTTAGGGAACAAAGCTAATCCATAGATGAGCAACACAAAGATAGCTTCAAAAGCATCCACACTACCGGCTTGAGCAAAGGCAGTAGCTTCCTTGATGAAGAAATCCGATGGCACCCCAAACAATCCTCCTTTCTTCACCCAATGAGCCTCTATCTCAGACTTCTTCAAGTGAAGAGCTTCAGCAATAATACTAAATCGGGGAATCTCCTCCAATCCACTAAAAGGTACTCTACTAGAAATAGATATACCCAAAAGATGAGAATACTCCTCCAAGGTAGGCATAAGCTGAAAATCTGGGAAAGTGAAACAACGGTAGAGAGGATCATAGAACTGCACCAATACACTCAAGAGTCCTTCAACCACATCAGCAGATAAGATATACAAAAGCTTCCCATGACGTTGTTTGAAGTCCAAGGGATCTAATACAAAAGATGCTAGCTTCCTTAACTCTTTCAAGTCGGGACATCTTAAACTGTACTTCTTAGTGTTCCTTCGTCCATAATCCATGGTCTGAAAATATTTGCAAATAATACCTTAGTTCCTTGAAATTTTCGTGTGATGAATGTTATGATGCGCATGAATGCATGAATGCAACAATCACAAATAAGGGATCACACACAAGGCAAGCAAAGGTCAAGGGATGAATCAAGTCATTGTCAAGATCAATCATCCATTTTGGTGGATTGTGGTTTACACCTTATCAACATCCAAGTTCCATTGATATTGACAAGACTTGATTGGATCAACCAAGAATCAAGGGTTTGTTGCAAGTCACGAGCATGGAGTTTGGGTAAGTACCATCCCAAAGGAGTGAACTAAGGATAAAAAACATATAGATCATGTTCTAAAAAGTTCCCAGAGTCTTAATTCCATCTATCGGATATTACAGGTTAAGATGACTGACTCATCGACCCATAATATTCTCAAGAGAAACTCGTCTGAGTGTAGTATCACGTAACAACTGTTATCAAGTCTACACTTGAACAGTTTCCGCACTACGTCCTAAATAGGCCAAGAGGGGGTAAATATTCTACGGTCTTCAGCTTCTCAGGCCCAAATTAGAGATAGTAATGCCTAACCACAAATACTTGTGTGACATTTCCAAATACAAAAGAATCTCCACTGAGCAGATGGATCTCAAGCCAACTTGTTAAGGACTACTCCACACAAGTCAAACATGACTATACCATCCTCCTATATTAATTGCACTCAAGTTCGGGTTAGAACTTACCTCACCACTCAGAGATCACCAAGCAGATTATATCACACATACATATATACAAACATCACATATATACAAATATATACACACAAAAAGTAGGCTAAACCCACTGGAGACTACTCCCCAGCAGAGTTGCTACTTAATTTCTGTAGCGGTAAATTCATGATCATCAAGCTATGGATAAGCTAGAGATCAAATAATAAGAGTCGCAACCGCGCTTTTATTATTTTCAAGGGAAAAAGTACGAATAAAACCCAAAAGTAAGAAGTTTTCAAATCAAAACTAATAAAATGTCAGAGATTACAGTTAAGGGGGTTGGTTACACAGAGGGAAGGTGTTAGCATCCAAAGTGGCTTAGGTACTCCTAGGGAGCCCTTTTTGTGTGCATATGTATTTGGTACAAAATGATGTTTACAAACAAATGGAATGGGGGGGATGAGAAAAGAATTCATTAATTATATTTTTGTGTTTGGCAAGACCTTTGGTCTTGTGCCTATGTACCAACATAAAAATGAGGGATCAAAACCTCGTAGTTCATGATACAAATTTCAAAGTGGATGCATTGCTTTTAACAAAAATTAAGGTTGAAAGGCACAAAGGCCTAAAAATGGTTTGAATGAGTTAGTTCTTTTTTGGATTTTTGAAAGTTTAAGTCAAGTATAGTTAAGTTTATTTACAAATTTGATTTAAGAAAAGAAGTTTGAAAATGCAATGGCATAAGGCCAAAGTTTCTATCTTTTTGCAAAGTGGTCAAAGTTTGGAACAAAATAAGTTCTATCAAAGAAGATTTTGAAAAGGGAGGGAGAGATTTTGAATTTAAAGAAATGGGGAGAAGATGACGAGACTAATCCTATACACAAAATTAAAAGTTAAAGGTTGAAAAGATCTGACCAAATGGGTAGCAATCCAATAGACAAGAATGTCAATAGAAAACCCAGAATTCCCTTGGACATTTAGAATCAAGCAACACACAAATGCACAATTATATTATCTTGAAGAGCAAAGGCGTCAAATAAAGATAGCCACATCCAAGATTTAGCCATTCCATGATCTTCTTCAAGATTAGCCCATGTAGCAGATGATTTCCACAAGTCACAGGTTCAAAATAATAGCTTCACAATGATCATGTTGCAGATGAACTCAGAGGGATCTTGAATGATGTATCAGATGAAGTTTCAATTTGCAAGCACTTGGTTTCTCAATAAGTTGGCATTGGCCAAGTCCTTTAGCATAGGAATGTTGCCTAAGTTCTAAGTCCATTTGTCCAAGATCAAGCCAACAGTCTAAACAAAAGTTTTTTTAGGGTTTTTTGTTATTATTATATACATTAATGGTCAAAGACCACACACCCACACAAAGTATACACAAACAAGATATATCACACAATATGGTCCAAGTGGACAAAGTGAAAATTGCATTAACATAAAACAACTAGAATGGTATGAACAATGGCAAATTAATAAAAGCAAGAATTAAATGACATTAAAATAAATGGCTTGAAATTAGAAGTTAGTTGTTAATGAGTTAGAAGTTAGTATTGTTTTGCTTTTTCTTTTCATTTTAAGACATTCTTTGGAGAACACTCAACCCACTTATCACAAGCATGGATCCTTGAGCCAAGACATCTTCCAAAGGAAGGAAAAAAGGCCAAGTTTCCATACAATACTATGAAAGAGGGGAGACTTACAATCTCACTAACTAGAATGCTATGCCTTTTATGTCACAAATTTAGCGCTATGTTAAGCATTCACAATTGGACTTATGTAGAAGTCACAAATATCTGAGGTCGGGCAATATAATTTTGGTGTTAATGCATGTTAGAGACATAGTATAATGGACTATGCTCATGAAACATACCACACACAAAAATAATATGGAAAAGAGGTGGCCTAATCTCATCCATACTCATGTTAATTTTTCAATCAACTAGCTTTAGGACTTTGAGATATCATAGGCCAAATGAGATGAATGCATAAAAAAGGGGAATGAGATGAAGAGGGAGGGGAATGGGTCAAAACTCAAATTGATCAAAGGAGGACTTTTACCAAATTAATATCATCCATTCATTTTGGGAGATGGAATGCACATTCCATCAATCCCATAAATCTAATGATATTAACTTGAAAAAGTCAAATCAACCTTGACCAAGGCCCAACAACAAGAGTCAAACTCAGACAAGTCATCACAATTGGTCAACAAAATTATTTGGCATTTATTCAAATTAAAAATACTAAAATAAGGCATTTAAATTAAATATGGTTTGTCAAATTTCTAAAACCTCATCAAAACACCTAATAAATTGCCATGAGATTTATCATAGGTCAAACAAGGTCAAAGGACCTTGGAGAAAAAATTTCAGAATTTTTAAAGACTTAAAAGTATTTTTAAACAATTAAAAACAAATGCAAAATCAATTAAATCATGAAAAATATTAATAATGATCCAAAAAATAATTTTAATTTAGAATATGAAAGAGGAAAGTATTTGAAATTTTTTGGTGAAACTCTCATATTTTTTGGATCAATATTAAAATTAATATGAATTAATGAAAATCAAAGGAATAAAAATTAGAATAAAAAAATCAAAAAAACATGGACCACTTGATCTGCCTCATTAATTGAGGTGGTAGATCAATTGGTTGAGCGCGCTCGTTCCATGATGCGCCTGAGTCAAACATCCACACGCTTGGTAATCATTATGTACGCTCATGATTAAAACATTTTGAATCCATCTAATGGCTCTGGACCGTGCCACATCATTGCCGGAGCAAAGCGCCGGTCGTCTTCTCAGGCGACCTTGGCCGGACTGGTCCATTCATCATCACATCATAAATGAAAAAGGAGGACATGATCTGAAAGAAAAAAATGGCGTAGAGCACGAATCTGACCTCAATTTTAACTAACTCCACATATATAGAAAGATATGAGGAGTTGAATTTTGAGGTGTGTCAACTAAGTTGCTTCGATTTGACCTCTAAGCAATTCAATCTTCTTGCCTACATTGGTAGGACTTTAGACAACCAAGGATCCAAGAGAATTGAGTGGAATTGAGAGAGAATCAAAGAGATGAAATTTTCTGGAAAATACCTTCAATGCAGGTCTGGATTTAACTGTTCTTGCTTTGGCTCGTGCTTGATCTTGCTCAGTATGCTTGCAGAAGTAGATTAGAATGCACAAAAGGTCTTGGATCCCTAGAGTTTTGAATCTCAAAATAGTGAGATTCCAACTCAATTTCCAAAGGAAATTCTCAGGATTATCCTCTCAAATGGAAGGGTTTGGTGTTTGGGATCAAAGCTGGCGCGAAAGAGTCTTCAATTCTGAGCATATGGAGCTCTATTTATAGCTGAATCACATGATATTTGTACCTTCCAAATGAGTTTCCAAAATTGGCAATGAGTGATGCATGTGTGCATGGGCGTGTACAGACCCATGAGATCATTCCATTAGGTCCATAATTGAGTGTGAACAAGTCTGAAATCAAATTGGAGTGCTAGGCAAATGTATATGGAAACTTGAAGTTTGATTTTTGCCAAATGATGATGCAATGTTCAAGCCATGCGCAACCCATTCAAACCTTGTTCAAAATGGATGAAATTGGACTTTTTAGGAAGGTTAGATCAAGAGGAACAACTTTAATGTTCAACAATTTTCCATTTGAAGCTTGTATCATGATGAATTTTGAGGTGGAAGTTTGTAAATTTCAACATATAAAAAACTTTTCTAAGTGTTAAGCCATATATCTCAATATTCCACCTTGCTTAACTTTTTATGTGAGCTTCAAATGAGAAAATTGTATTCATTAAACTTGTAGATATTTCAAATACCTTCAAAATGGTCACCAATTTCATGTCATTTGGATTTATAATGATAGAGTTATGCATTTTTGAAGTTTGGAAAAATCACTTGTTCAATGGTATAGGTCAAAAGTGACCTATAACATAACCTCATATCACATGCTCATAAAAGTTTAATTAGATCTCACTCCAAACATAAAAGTTGAAGTAGGCATCTTGAATTTGATTGTGCAACTTGTAAATCTTTCATCTCATAAAAACTGAGCAAGTTATGGCCTTGGGAAGTTGACTTTCAAATTAGGGTTTAGACAAAATGACCTATAGTGTTTCAACATAGAAAATGATTTTCCAAGAAAAACTAGGTCTAGGTCTCAACATTAAAGTTGTTTGGAATGTAACTTAGAGTAACGTTTCTCTTGGAATCATTTCCATATGGTGAAAATTGTAGGAGATAGGGTCTAGGGAGATCCAGTTTTGATCAGATGAATTCATCTGGCCAACCACCATCAACCAACTTGATAACCTTCAACTCTCTTGACTTTCTTGGCTCATGGTAGATCATATATGCATAAGATGATGAATTTTAAAGTGTCCCTTAAGAAATTTAATCAATTGGTGAGATAGCTTGTTGGAGAAGTTACTCAAGATACCCAGTTAAACTAGGGTTTCCAAGGCAAATCACCCTCAAACTCTTGAAGAATGCTTGAACAATATAACATGTAGGAACCAATGGAAATCATGTATGATGCTCATAACCATTCTTGGATCAATTCATGGTTTTGATATTTATCATGAGGGTCTCAAACCCTAGATATGAACTTGATAGATCAAATGGAGATCATGCCCTACCTACAAAAGAGTTAGGCAAATGCAAAGACATATTTTTGGTATTTTGGTTAGTAAAATGATAATATACAAGTATGATACAATCACATAGTGCTTGGTGATCTCTCCAAAAACAAACCCAATGAGGGGAGGGGTGGAGGAGGATGCCAAGGTATGATCCCAATGCTAATACTTATGATGCAATTGCATGAGGGATCTTAGGGTCAAAATTGGGGTCTTACAATATCCTAATTTATACGTATCTAAGCAGTATGAATAAAAATTATAAACCTAAGAAAAGACACTCCAACGACTTGTATTTTATCAACAAAAAGTTACCTTTGGTGTTACACCTATCAACGTTGTATCCTCTCATAAGTAACATCGGATAAAGGATATATTTTGGAACTCTCATTTATGCTTCTTTTTCTCTGTAGAATTTTCAAAATTCGAACCTCTTTTTCATTCCATTGCATGTCCCATTGATAGTAGGGTTTCTCAGTTGTAATAATATCTTCTTGATTTTGAGAGATAGAATACAGAGACGTCATTATTTTATATGACATTTAGTGAAATGTTGGTTACTCTTAATGATGTTGCATTCTTACTTCACCTTTCGATCAGGGGTTATTTCTACGAACATCCAATTGGTATCAATGAATGAGGTTCTGCTGCTTTTGGTATAAAGTTATTGGAGGTGGCCATACATGACACTATACAAGATAAGTGTAATTATAAGGGTTCCTATTACAAGCTAGAGAAAAATATACCCTATTTGAGAGGCATCGAGTTATTAGACGATTCAACTTGCTACCAGGGCTTAGTTCTCGTGGGGTGCATATTTTTTAGACAAGAGTTTTACTCATGTAGAGAAAAAATATTTACCATTTTTAGAGACTTGTCATTTTTTTGTAGATACAATTAGGATACAAGTGTGTTGGTCGTATTATACAAGTATTGTATGACCATGGACCTTTTACTTAAATCATTTCTCCCCTACGCGCCTCGTGCTTGGGGGACTAGGTATGACCATGGACCTTTTACTAAAGTCAATTTGCCTCTATGTGCCTCATGCTTGGGGGACGATGTACTTTCAAGATTTATTAATTAAATCACTTCACCCTTACAAGCCTCGTGATTGGGGGAATGTGTACTGACATATCTATTATAACATAAGTTTACTTAGAATAAGATAACCTAACCCTCTAAATGGAGAGCCACTAAGACCCTGGAGAGTACTCGATAGGGGATCGGTGGGATCTAGATGATCTCAAGTAGGATAGAAAGAATCCTTCCTTTATAAAGAAGGGTGAGCTCTTTCATCCATAAAGCTAACTCGACCAAGAGTTAGAAGACCATTTTGGTTTTCCTGGCTCAACAATGACTTAGATAACGGTTCCAATTAGAGGATTTAAACATGTAGACGGAAAAATTTATGGAAGGTTATGGAAATGATGGTCATGTTCAAACAATGAGATATGGTCATTAATTGGCATAAACGAATATAATAAAAAAGGCTACTCATATATATATATATATATATATATATATATATATATATATATATATATATATATATATATATATATATATATATATATATATATATATATATATATATATATATATATATATATATATATATATATATATATATATATATATATATATATATATATATATATATATATATATATATATATATATATATATATAGGGTCATGATCAAAAGACACCAAGGTGTCAAATTTAATAACATGACACATTTTATAACTCTTCACTCCATGTTCGTATAATAAAATTCACCATTGGATTGAAAACTATTATAATATAAGTCATGCCTATAAAACTTGACATCAATCAAAAATCATTTGATATGTTAAAGAGAATGATAAAAATTAATGGTTTTCATGAAACTTTATAAGATGTTAGTTTTTATGCATCTCGTTGACATGTCAAATGATTTTCGATTGATGTTAAATTTTATAGACATGATCTATATGACAATAGCTTTCAATCTAACAATGGATTTTGTTATACGAATATACGGTAAAGAGTTGTCGAAGGTGTCATGTTACTAAGTTTGACACCCTGGTGTCATTTAATCCTGACTCATATATATATATATATATATATATATATATATATATATATATATATATATATATATATATATATATATATATATATATATATATATATATATATATATATATATATATATATATATACATACACACAAAAACTATATGTGTGTGCATGTTCATCCTGCAAGGGCAGAGAGACTCAGAGGTCCTAGTAGGTATATTACACGTTTGGGGGTGATGGCTAGCTCACGATGGCGAATAACCCTTTATAGTAGTTTTTGAGGCTATTTGAGGAACCAACTCAAATAAGGTCAGAGGCCCTGTTGGTAGCCGACGTTTTTGCATTGTAGACGAGCAGTTAGCTTTACGGTGCTAGAGCTACTAAGAGCGCAGAGCCTCTGAGTAGTAGTAAGTGTGTATGACTTGAGATTCTCTCCCTTTATTCTAATAGGAGAGAGGTATTTATATAGACTCTTGGTATTGGGCTATAGATTAAATTAGTGGTTTCCCCTAGCTTCATGACCAAGGAATATGGTCATGGGAGGACTTGGCCTCCTTGGATTATGGGAAGAGTGGTTTTTCCCTTTGACCGACCCTTCGTCAGTTAGTCATTGTATGTCCACGTCATCGCCTTAGTTTACTTGGTGAGTTGACAGTAGGAACCTGCCTCGGGCAACCTAGCGGCTCCTTTTGAGCGACTTCCTGGCCCCATTAGGGCGACTGACGACTTTGTGAAGGTGAGAAAAACACACAAGAAGGGGGGTTGGATTGTGTATGCCTAAAAATATCTTTCCACTTATGATTCTGGAAAGTTGATACCAATATCAGAAGTGATAAGTTTTACTTCCTTTTCTTCAACTCTGTTTCAGAACCTAAGGTGTCAAGCTTAGATTCTGATACAAGTTAGAAGTTGAATCAGAACCGAGTTTGACTTCAGAGTTCGTTTGCACAACAGAATATAAATGTAGAAGTAAATTAATAGACACACAATATATCTTGCTTCCTCTCAAATCGAGAGTAGTTCAACCCCCTTGCAGCACAAGAGCTTTTAACTATATTCAGACTAATTACAATTGCTTAAGCCAGCAACTCAAGACTCCCTGCTCAATCACGTCTGATCGATACTTCCTTGCTCAAGCACCAAGCTCAAAACTTCCATCTTAGTCACACCTGATTAATACTTCCTTGCTCAAGCACCCAACTCGAAACTTCCTGCTCAAGCACCCAGCTCAAGACTTCCTACTCAATCATCGTGATCAAGACTTCCTACTCTGTGCAAGCATGAGACTTCAAGGCTCAAGAACCCAACTAAAGACTTCCTTGCCTAAAGCACATGTTTAGGACTTTTGCTCAATCACATAGACAGAGACTTCTTTGCCTACTTAATCAGATTAGGACTTTATTGCTCAATCACATAGAAAAAGACTTATCTAAGCACAACAACTAGAGTCTTTAGATTCTCTTAACCAAAGAGTATGGTATTAACCTTGTGTTCATGTGAGTCCTTCTTGGATAAGCATATACACAAAGGTTTACACTCTTGAGCATAATGTGAGTTGTTTTCTCCTGAGTGTGGAAGAATGAAGTGGCCATTCTTCTTCTCTCCTTGCACATATTTTCTTCTTGTTGTGCCTTTCTATTCTGATGACCTTCCTTGATTATTTCCACTCTGCTCTCACACTCTTAGCCCTTGTGGTTATATTTTCTGTTTAGTGTGTGTTTCTTAGATCTGTGTTTTCTGAATAAATACAGTTTCTCTCTCAACCAATACTGTGAACTTATATCACATCTTTGTGAACACGATCATGTATTCTTCAACTCACATTCATTTTGGTCAGAATAAATAGTTTGAATGTTTTAAATCTTCATCTTATATAGATACTATAAATAGATCCATTGAAGATTGAAACTACCAAAGGTACAAGTAGCCGTTGATGGTCTTTAGCCATTGTACAATAGAGTGAGCCAAAACTCGGCTAGCATAAAGACGTTGGGAGAAGAAGAGTAAAGTTCAAAGCAGTTGGAGAGATAAGATCCTAACAACACTACTTTATGTTGATTAGACATAAAGTAATGTTCCATTGTCACTTGATTTTCTTTGGATAACTTCATACTTGAATTCTTCTTATAGACTTTTGTTTAAGCTTGTTCAAAGTCACTGCTATCCTTATACTTAACTCCTTGAATCACAAGATTTTTATATAATTAGTTAAAGACTTATTAGAAGTTGAAGTATGTGATCAGAACCTGGTTGGAGTGAGACTTCAGAGTCTATAGTTCACAGGTTATGAACTTGCCTTTGTCAGAGTCTTGATCAGAACTAGTCCGGATAAACACTTGCAGAGTTAATGACTAGATGTAGACAAATAATCCTTTGAAGCAGAATCTTCAGAACTGTTGATGACGCTTGTTCATAAGATACAAAGTTAATCCTTTACACTAGAGTATGCTTGCTTTAAACGATTTCAGTCTTCAGAGCTTTGCTAATCTTTGTATTTCACGTAAGCTTAGGTTCAACATCTGAAAGACTTGAGTAGACTCATCAGAGTCTAAAAGCTTGATTCTCATCATTCATAATAACTTTTCTTCCTTTAATGGTTATTCTTAGTGATTAACTTGATTAATATCAAGGTTAATATATTTTTATCCTGCATATTAGAATAACCATTAGTAAACCCTATTTTTTTAAAATACTTTCATATCATCAAAATCTTTTAGGATCTTGATCAAATCTTGTTCTAACACTTGGCTGGGCAACTCGCTCATTTCCACTTTGTTGCCCCTCCTTGATTCTACCTAAGCTACACCTTATTAGGGCCCAATAAAAATATAACACTACAATTCACATATAGATATGGGTGAAGACGAAATAATTGTCAAAGCTAGCATGATATTGAAAGAATAATAGATGTATGGAATGTTATAATAAATTTTCTGCAAAAGTTATATGCCAATGTTTTTATATATTTCAGGAAGGTATGTGAGAAATATCCAAATTTATTGAAATATGTCGAAAGTACAATCCTAGACCAGGTGAAGGAGGAGATTGTTTGTGCTTGGACCTATTAAGTTAGACACATTGGAAATACAATAACTATTCGAGTTGATTTTGCCCATACTACACTAAATAATTGATTGGAAAATTGTAAGGGTGATTTGTATAGAGATTGGGACTCTATGAACCAAATGATCCAAAATTAGCATAATGAGATGCATACCTCATTTGGTTGCAGCATCACAATATTGAAACATAGATTCCTAAACAAAATAATCTATTCTTAGTTTGTCGAAAATATATTTCGAGCAAGACTGGATTTTATTTTTCATGAAGTCAAACGAGTTGAGAATGTAGGTTCCGATAGCTCAAATTATGGTTGCACACTTAGGAAAACGTATGGTCTCCCATATGGCTGTCTAATTTCCATGAACTTGAAACATGATAGTTCGATAAGAATGGATGAGGTTTCTAGTCGCTAAAAAAGGCTCGGGTTTAATGATGATGGTGTGATGAAGAACGGTAATCGAATATCTCTATCTTGACTGAATGGGAAGTGATGCAATATAAATTTTTCAAAGCTGATGATAATATGAAACTCCACACGAAATAGAAAATGAGGAATAATGCTTATCTAGAAATCACATATTTGAAACCACCGCCTCAACTAGTAAAAACAAAAGTCTCTCATAAGAAGGTAAAACCAACACCGAGTGATAATTCAACGATATGTTGGATGGTTCTCGAAATGCATATTCGTAAGATCCGGATAGGGTGGATCCGGAAATGCATCTTCAAAAATTTCCATGGTATATGATTGAATTTATGAGGTCCATATTGGCCCAGAACTTGTATAAATATGGGTCTCTCGTCTCATATTTTTCTACAAAATCACATTACACGAGAATGGACATCAATCGGCATGTCACATTTGTATACTTCAACGACGTAGAGCCCCCACTTGAATTTAAGTTCATAGAGTATATCCCTTTTGAAGATTTGAAATGCATATTGGAAATGCTCCTACAATACTTAGACAATAGATGAATTGTGAAGCTCGAGTACTTATCATATTCGATTTACAACAAAGGGAAGATCCAGTTTATAAACTTTAAGTTGAAGACAAATGCATATATATTTTTTTCACTTTAAGAAACAAAAGGTCCGATTGAGCTGGATGCGACGAATGCGAGATCGATCAACGATATTATGAAGATGTTGAAATGTTCATCTTCGTGTTGAAATGTAATGTTTAATTTATGTTAACGATTATCTATGTAATGTTTTTTTATGTTATCAATGTTTATTTATCTTCGTTTCTGCATCAGTTTCGTCCCTGCATTTGTTTTTGGTTCAGTAGAATCTAAAAATGCACTTCCAAAGGATATATTGAAATGCATTTTTGGATTAAATTCAATCATATGATTGGGGCATAGCTCAAAAACAACTAAAGTGTATGTCTTTGGGGTGCGTACATAGATGTATTCTTGGATTCTATATGTAGTTTTTATTTTTCACTATGACAGGGAAGCAGTCCTTAGGGTGCCTTAAGCAATTCCTCTCTCAAAATGGAACCTATAGGCCCAATATTATTTAGACAGATTCAACCCAATTTTATGACCCACAGTCCATTCAATATATTCAGTAGTCAGAATTAGATTCCATATGCGTCTCTTCAATTTGGATCAGATTTAGTGTTTTGGGACATAATGTTCAACCATATGAGATATGAGAAAGTTGGATGGAGAGATGGTAAATGGAGAGAATGTTGGTCGTGTTGGCTAAGATATTCAAATCAATCACTTCAAAAAATACATAATATAGCCTCAAAGTTTGTACATATGTGTCATACCCCAAAATTCACCCTACCTTTCACAAGTTCATCTAGGTCACTTACCCTAAGCATTTGCATATCCTGATAAGCATTCATCTCATCTACATATTCATTGTATCATAACACATTCCACTTACATTTGAAAAGACATAAAATCATGGGTTCAAGGGTTTTATCACACGTGGCATTGAATTTGGGGCTTACAAGGTTGAGATCCATCTGGTCATTCATGGAGTTTCATTGGCTTGTCCGACAATTCATCAGAGGCTTACTTGTTCTTGATCTTCATGCCTTGATTAAGGGATACTCATTCAAGGTGTTACAATCCTCCGCTTGGTTAAGTAATCATTTGGTTGATCTTGCTTGGTTGGATTTCAAGTCTAGTATCATGGCATACTTCATCTGATTTAAAGGCACGGTGTTATTCAGTCAAGTCAATTTTCATCGAGTCATTATTCAAGTCCATTCCCTACAAGTCATTACCTATCATTTCATCCAAAAGTACACAATTCTACCTAAGTTGACTTTTGGTCAACTGTTGACTTTTTGGTCAAACAGATGACCAAAGTCAACCATCTAACCAAAATTCATTTTAACCATCTTCATATTTTTAAGTCCACTTCGTATACATATCCAATTCAATCGAATCTCAATACCCATTCATACCCAATTCCGTTTTATTTTGTTAGTGGGCCAAACCCGTTTTAAGCCCATTTCGACAATTATTCATTTTTTAAAACCATATTCAAATCCATGACTAGCTTCCAAATTTAATTCCGTATCCATACACTACCCATTCTAATTCATAAACAATTCCAATTTTAGTTTCATTTTCTATAAACCATTTTTTTGTATCCATTTTTCAATTAATCCAACCCATTTGCATATCCATAAACCAATTCCATATTTTAAACCCATTTTAATTAGCCATTAATCCATTCCTTATCCAATTTCAATGTCCAAATCCCATTCAATCCAATTTATATCCAATTAAGTCCATGTCCATCTTTATCCATCATTATCCATATAACATCCAAATAATAATCCAATAATACATAATAATACGCTTACAGTGCAAATCATTTTCCATTAATAGTGATGATCCATTCACATCCAAATGTACATAATTCATTAATAATTTATGAAATTTTAGTAACAGACTATCGATGTCACACTGGATGTTATGACATCCAATTCTGCGCAGACAGGTAATGTATGCAGAAAGTAAATGTAAAAGGCAGCAAGTGACACAGAGAATTGTTTACCCAGTTCGGTGACAAACACACCTACGTCTGGGGGCTACCAAGCCAGGGAGGAAATCCACTATAAGAGGTATTAATTCAGGACTTAAACCAATTGTTTAATCCTATCACTTAAGACCTACCCAATGCAATTTCAATCTAAACTAAGACCTGAGTTCCTACTCACTCCCCCTCAATCACAGCAGTGATTACAACCTTTAATAATTTTAAAGTCAGTGGTGAAGATATACTTCAAACAACTCTTGATTGTGCTTAAAATCTTTAATCAAGAAACACAGCACTCACGCTTAAAAGCTTAGAGTGACACAGCAATTACAACTCAATGAACACCCTAGTCCAATGCAATCATCTAGGTGATAATTGCTTGGCTCACAAGTAAAACCTAATACGAGACACACACAAAATTACAGCAGTGATATATAATGATATATTAAATTCTTCACGCTTCAAATCACTGAGTTCAATCCCTTGAATTGCTGAAGTAGGATTGTCATCCTTTTATAATGCAGCACTTGGGCCTTGTACTTGAATCTCCTAAAATTAAGGTCAAGCAAGTTAACCTAAATTCCACACATTAGGGTGCTAACAAATAGGCTATATGCTAGGTCTGTTAGTTTCCTGTATTTTAGCATAGCTGTTGGATTCCTGAAAAACAGCCTGAGATAAATGCTGAAACATAACAGAAAAACTAATTAGCCTATACTTTAGCATTTGCTATCAGGGATGAATGTCATAAGATTCAGTTTGACATCCAGAAAATAGGCTATATGCTAGGTCTCTTAATTTTAGCACATCTGTTAGTTTCCTTAAAATCAGCCTGAGATAAATACTGAAATATAACAGAAAAACTAACTGGCCTATACTTTAGCATCTGCTGTCAAGAATGAATGTCATAACATTCAGTTTGACATCCAGTAAATCCTGTATTAGCTAATCCTGCAGCATACTACTTAAGCATGTCATGACATCAGTCAAGATATCTAAGTACAGTAAGTGTTTTACCATAAAATGCAGCCAATCAAAAACATCTACAAACTCCCCCTTTGGCAAATTTTTGGCTAAAACAACTTGGCATCACAACAGAGTTCACAGCAGCAGAAAACACACATCCAAGCACAAAATCAAATTAGCTAATACACTTAGCACACATAGAAGTTAAACTTCAAACAGCAACAGCACAAGAGAAGTTCAAGCAAATAGCAAACAGCAACATAACCTCTTGTTTAGAGGACCTTCAACTTCAAATAAATTCGTTGTCCTGGGGTACAAGTGTTACTCCCCCTTTTTGTCAAAAATGTTGCCAAAGCAACACTTAATATTACAGACCAAAACAGACAAAAATACAAGCAATTATCAGACACACAATCTTGATTTTACTTCACAGTTTCAATAAAGAAGACACACTCTTGATCTTGCTTTACAGCGTTGATCAAGACGATACCCACTTGATCTTGCTTCACAGCTTTGATCAAGTAGACACGCACTCTTGCTTCACAGCAGGTACAACCATATCAGATGCCATGACTTTGTGCATGACATCTTGAAACACTCATGCATGAACATGTTCTTGAACTCCAACAGGTACATAGGATGTCTCATGTTCAGATATCTCCCATAACATCTTGTGAACACACTTGTTGCAAGTGACATAACTATTATCTGTTGACCACTCAAAGCACACTTTCAATTGTTTAATAATTTGAAATATTAAACAGTAAATTCCTAACATCCTTAGTTGCTATAATTCCTCAGAAAGACATATTCCCAAGTTGCCCCTTAAATTTTCAAACTGAGTAGCATCCAAAGCCTTTGTAAATATGTCAGCAAGTTGTAGTTCAGTTGCTACATGTTCCAAGGTAATCACTTTGTCTTTTACCAGATCTCTTATGAAGTGATGTCTAATGTCAATATGTTTGGTCATGCTGTGTTGGATAAGATTCTTTGAAATATTGATGGCACTGAGATTGTCACAGAACAATGTCATGACATTCTGAGAGACATTGTACTCAGTCAGCATCTATTTCATCCATACCAGTTGGGAACAACTGCTTCCAGCTTCTATGTACTCAGCTTCTGCGGTGGATAATGATACACAATTCTGTTTCTTGCTGAACCATGATATGAGATTGTTTCCCAAGAAGAAACATCCTCCTGATGTGCTTTTTCTGTCATCAGCACTCTCAGCCCAATCAGCATCATAATACCCAGATAAGATGGGCTCAGAGCCATGAGAGTATAGCATACCATAATCACAAGTCCCATTGATATACTTGAGAATCCTCTTGACTTGATTTAAGTGACTCACTTTGGGTTCTGCTTGGTATCTAGCACACACACCAACTGCATAGGCAATATCAGGTCTACTAGCAGTTAGATATAGTAGGCTACCTATCATGCTTCTATACAAGCATTGATCAACACTAGAACCTCCTTCATCTTTAGTTAACTTTAAATGAGTAGGTGCATGAGTTCTTTTGTGACTAGCATTATCCATACCAAACTTCTTAACTATGTTCTTGGCATATTTGCTTTGGGAGAGAAACATAGAATCTTCCATCTGTTTAACTTGCAGTCCAAGAAAATAAGTCAGTGCCCCAACCAAACTCATTTCAAATTCAGATTGCATCTGGTTAACAAAATGTTTCACCATTCTATCTGACATTCCACCAAAGACAATATCATCCACATATATTTGGGAAATCATGATTTTTCCATCTTCATCCTTCACAAACAAAGTGTTATCTATCCCTCCTTTTCCGTAACCATTAGTAGTCAGAAATTCAGTCAGCCTCTCATACCAAGCTCTAGGAGCTTGCTTCAATCCATACAGAGCTTTCCTCAACTTGTACACATGTTGTGGTAGATTAGGATCACTGAACCCTTTAGGTTGTTCTATATAGACTTCTTCATTTAAGTAGCCATTTAAAAATGCACTCTTCACATCCATTTGGAACAATTTGAACTTCAGAATGCAGGCAACACCTAACAACAATCTTATTGACTCAAGTCTTGCAACAGGTGCAAACGTCTCATCAAAATTAACCCCTTCAACTTGAGTATACCCTTGTGCCACTAGTCTTGCTTTATTCCTAGTGATTACTCCTTTCTCATCAGACTTGTTCTTGTAAATCCACTTGGTACCAATGATGTTAGTCCCTTCAGGTCTTGGAACTAACTCCCATACTTCATTCCTTTTAAACTGCTCCGGTTCATCTTGCATAGCATTGATCCAATATTCATCAGTCAGGGCTTCTTTCACATTTTTAGGTTCAACCTTGGATACAAAGCAGGAATTTGAGCTATTCTCCCTTGATCTGGTAATCACACCACTATTGGGATCTCCTATGATAAGATCCTTAGGGTGGTCTTTCTGAATCCTGATAGAAGGCACCTTGTTGGATACATCTAACTTAAGTTCAGGAGGGGTATCCTATACATCTTCAGTCTTGACTGGTATTTCTATTGAAGTCTCAAGGAATGTTCCAACATCTTCTATGACATTGGATTCTTCATCTTTATCATCAACAATAACATTTATGGATTCCATCAGGACATTAGTTCTGGAGTTGAAAACTATGTATGCTCTGCTGTTAGTAGAGTATCCCAGGAATATACCCTCATCACTTTTGGGGTCCATTTTTCTTCTCTGTTCACGATCTGTAAGAATGTAACATTTGCTTCCAAAGATATGAAAGTACTTCACAGTAGGTTTTCTGCCTTTCCATATTTCATACAGAGTGGAAGAGGTTCCCTTTCTCAAGGTAACTCTGTTGTGAACATATCAAGCTGTATTCATAGCTTCAACCCAAAAGTGCATAGGAAGCTTCTTTGCATGAATCATAGCTCTAGCAAATTCTTGAATAGTTCTGTTCTTCCTTTCAACTACTCCATTTTGCTGAGGAGTAATAGGTGAGGAAAACTCATGACTTATTCCTTCAGATGAGCAGAAATCATCAAACTTGGAATTTTTAAACTCCTTTCCATGGTCACTTCTTATTCCGATAACACTACTATCCTTTTCCCTTTGGAGTCTTATGCATAGATCTTTGAAGACATCAAATGCATCTGATTTTTCTCTGATGAAGTTTATCCATGTGTATCTGGAATGGTCATCAACAACCACATACGCATATCTCTTCCCACCAAGCCTTTCAACCTGCATAGGTCCCATTAAGTCCATGTGCAACAGTTCCAGAGTTTTGGATGCTGTAGGATGTCCAAGCTTAGGATGTGACATCTTGGTTTGCTTGCCAACCTGACATTCTCCACAGACTTTTCCTTCATCAATAAGCAGCTTTGGGATTCCTCTCACTGCTTCCTTGGATATGATCTTCTTCATTCCTCTTAAATGAAGATGTCCAAGTCTTCTATGCCACAACTTCACTTCCTTTTCTTCATTGGCTAAGAAGCACATTGAGGAGTAGTTTGAGACTTTAGGTTCCCATAGATAGCAGTTATCTTTGGATCTGGATCCTCTCATAACTTCCTTATTATCTCCATTTGTAACAACACATTCTTCCTTAGTGAACTGAACATAGAAGCCTTGATCACATAGCTGGCTTATGCTGATGAGATTAGCAGTTAGTCCTTTTACTAACAACACATTATTCAGTTCTGGAACTCCAGGACTGTCCAGCTTACCAACCCCTTTGATTTTTCCTTTAGCTCCATCACCAAAGGTCACATAACTGGTAGTATGAGGTTGTATATCTACCAACAAGTTATTCATCCCAGTCATATGTCTTGAGCAACCACTATCAAAATACCAGTCTTCTCTGGTAGATGCCCTTAGAGATGTGTGAGCTAATCTAGCAAACCGTTGTTGTTTCTTGATGGGGGCATTATGCTTAGATGCCTTTTGCTTAGGTACTACTTGAGGGGTCTGGTTAGGATAACCATACAACCTGTAACAGAAGGGTTTTATATGACCAAATCTACCACAGTAGTGGCATCTCCATCTTTGAAATTTCTTCTTTTGATGGTTAGTCCTCCTGTTTCCATGATGTTGTGACATTGGTTGTGACTTCTGCTTGATTTTTTGAACTTCAGCCTTTGAGCTTTTGAATTCATATGAAAATTCCTTAACAAAGCCTAAACCAGACATGGTTCCTGATTTCTGTCCCACCTTTAGAATCTCTTTCAAAGTGTCAGTTCCTTTATTCAGCATTCTGATGGATTTTGTCATTTGATCTAGCTTAGATGTCAGCAAGGTTATCTCACCATTTAGACCATCTATGATTGTCAGATGCTTCTTCTTCTCAACTTCCAGCTCCTTGATGAGTTTCTTCTGCTTTTCTCCTTGGATACACACTTCTGCACTTTTGACACATAACTCTTTATATGAAGCAGCAAGTTCATTAAATGTAAGTTCATCTCCACTTGAGTCATCATCAGAGGCACAGACACTAGTTAGTGCAGTGACATGTTTTCCAGATTCTCCTTCTGATTCACTCTCAGAGTCTCCATCAGACCAGGTGACAGATAGTCCCTTCTTTTGCTTCTTGAGGAAGGTAGGACATTCAGCTCTAATGTGTCCAAAACCTTCACATCCATGACACTGGATTCCCTTGCCTTGGTTGAACTTTTCTTTAGATGTTGATCTTCTACTGATGTCAGATGAAGTGTTCTTGACATTTGGTCTACCTTTTTGATCAATCTTCTTTATGAACTTGTTGAACTGTCTTCCAAGCATGGCTATAGCTTCTGATATACTTTCATCACCTCCAATATTTCCTTCTTCTGAATCCTCTTCAGTATTTGATACAAAAGCTATGCTCTTGTTTTTCTTTTCAACATTCTCACACAAGCCCATTTCAAAAGTTTGGAGAGAACCAATAAGCTCATCAACCTTCATATCGCAGATGTCTTGAGCCTCTTCTATAGCAGTAACCTTCATGGCAAATCTCTTGGGCAATGATCTGAGAATCTTTCTTACAAGTTTTTCTTCAGACATTTTCTCTCCTAAGCCTCCAGAAGTGTTGGCAATTTCAAGAATATTCATGTGGAAGTCATGAATAGTCTCATCCTCTTTCATCCTCAGATTTTCAAACTTAATAGTCAGCATCTGGAGTTTAGACATCCTTACCTTGGAGGTACCTTCATGAGTTGTTTTGAGGGTATCCCAAACTTCTTTAGCCAGTTCACAGTGATGCACCAATCTGAAAATGTTCTTGTTTATCCCATTGAACAGTGCATTCAAGGCCTTAGAGTTTCCAAGGGCTAAAGTCTCTTGCTCTTTGTCCCACTCTTCTTCAGGAATTTGCATAATGACTCCATCTTTACCTGTCTTCGTAGGATGTTCCCATCCTTTGCTGACAGCTCTCCAGACTTGTTATCCAGAGACCTCAAGAAGGATATCATACGAGGTTTCCAGTCATCATAGTTAGAGCCATCTAGCATGGGTGGTCTATTTGAGAATCCTACATCCTTGTCCATGGTACTAGAAAGTAACGTCCCTAGATCTCACCCAGAAATTAACAGGCAGGGTGCCTGCTCTAATGCCAATTGAAATTCTAGTAACAGACTATCGATGTCACACTGGATGTTATGACATCCAATTCTGCGCAGACAGGTAATGTATGCAGAAAGTAAATGTAAAAGGCAGCAAGTGACACAGAGAATTGTTTACCCAGTTCGGTGACAAACACACCTACGTCTGGGGGCTACCAAACCAGGGAGGAAATCCACTATAAGAGGTATTAATTCAGGACTTAAACCAACTGTTTAATCCTATCACTTAAGACCTACCCAATGCAATTTCAATCTAAACTAAGACCTGAGTTCCTACTCACTCCCCCTAAATCACAGCAGTGATTATAACCTTTAATAATTTTAAAGTAGGTGGTGAAGATATACTTCAAACAACTCTTGATTGTGCTTAAAAGCTTTAATCAAGAAACACAACACTCACGCTTAAAAGCTTAGAGTGACACAGCAATTACAACTCAATGAACACCCTAGTCCAATGCAATCATCTAGGTGATAATTGCTTGGCTCACAAGTAAAACCTAATACAAGACACACACAAAATCACAACAGTGATATATAATGATATATTAAATTCTTCACGCTTCAAATCACTGTGTTCAATCCCTTGAATTACTGAAAGTAGGATTGCCATCCTTTTATAATGCAGTACTCGGGCTTTGTACTTGAATCTCCTAAAATTAAGGTCAAGCAAGTTAACCTAATTTCCACACATTAGGGTGCTAACAAATAGGCTATATGCTAGGTCTGTTAGTTTCCTGTATTTTAGCACAACTGTTAGATTCCTGAAAAACAGCCTGAGATAAATGCTGAAACATAACAGAAAAACTAATTAGCCTATACTTTAGCATTTGCTATCAGGGATGAATGTCATAAGATTCAGTTTGACATCCAGAAAATAGGCTATATGCTAGGTCTCTTAATTTTAGCACAACTGTTAGTTTCCTGAAAATCAGCCTGAGATAAATATTGAAATATAACAGAAAAACTAATTGGCCTATACTTTAGCATCTGCTGTCAGGAATGAATGTCATAACATTCAGGTTGACATCCAGTAAATCCTGTATTAGCTAATCCTGCAGCATACTATTTAAGCATGGCATGACATCAGTCAAGACATCTAAGTACAGTAAGTGTTTTAACACAAAATGCAGCCAATCAAAAACATCTACAATTTACATTAAGACAAAATAACGAGAAAACAAGAAGCAGATGGTTGTAAGGCAGTTCTTCCAGGATCCAATGTCGCTGTGAAGAATTCCATTTGGACCTATCAATTTACCATACACCTACATCAACACATCAGAACCACATGGATCTGATTGGGACTCTGTGAGTCCATCAGATGATCCTTATAGCAAGGAAACATTCAGGAATTTTCCTGACACATGCTACCAGAAATTCCTCATTTCATATCAAAGCCACATGAGTTGAATTTGGGATGTGTGAGTCCATCAGATGTTTCCGCCAGCAAACAAAACCTCCTGACTTTACCATGTCAAGTTCCTTAAACCAATGGTCTTTAATTTCGAATAATGAGATGAATGATGGTTCGCTTTGCAATTCAATGCAAAAAAAGGAATGGTTCGACTTACAAAGAGGGTCAGGAATCATCAGAAAGGTTACTCAACAGAATCCAAAGGAATCAAATTCTATATATGATGATCAGGCTTGTACATCTGAAAATACCTCACGGGGTTCTCAGTAGAATAATGGTCACACTAAGAGGAACATTTTGGCAGAGCGTAATGTATCTGCATCTGGAACTGTTCTCTCAGCAACAGCTGACACAAAGGATTGTGCTAAAACAGACCCAAGAAATGGTGAAAACTCATCACAGGTGTTTGGACTTGGTCATAGATTATTCAACCGCAAAGTTTCATTTGACGAAAAATCTGGACCTTATGGTTCTTTGAAATTTTTTATATTGGACCAGAGTGAACAAAATGACATTGTAAGACAGCCACATCCTGAGACAAACTTCAAAAAGAAAGTTAGTTTTAGAGATCCTATAGATTTACTCCCAACCTTCATCCATAGCCTTCAAAAAACAACATCACAACACAACTCGTCACCCTCACGCTAACTAACATGTCCAACAACCGTAACTGAATTCCAACAAACTTCCTAACCAACCTATAACCGAACCTCCAACTAACTCCTTAAATTGCCACTTCTTCTAACTCAGGGGGGCTTCCAATAGAGCTTCTCTAACCGCAGTGAACCACCAACCAAGACTTCTTAGCTAATCGAAACTGCCTCAACATAACCTAACAGCTTCAAAACTCAACATTAGGAATAGAAGTTCTAAATGTGTCGCCAAAGTCCTCCAACTGGATTTTTTTTGAACCGTCAATAACCTCTCTAATCTTCACTGCTAACGAACCTCCATAACGGAATGAGAACTTTCAAGAAACCAATTTTCAAAAACCTCTTTGATATAACATCCTCAAGCTCTCCTCTAATTGTCAATAATAACTCTGCAGAACCAACTTCAATCTCCCTCCACAACAAACTTAACATATTGATAACTGAAAATGCCATTTGTCGATAACTCATAATAGATTTTCGCCATCCCAATTTCATCCTTCAACGATCCTTTTAAAACCGGCTAACTGAATTTTCCTGAGGGGGACCTCCATCATCATTTTCTAACAAACCTTTAACCTCTATAAGAACCTTCACTCCTCTCAAACCTGAGGAGGGACCTTCACGCTCCATTTTCTAGACAACCCTTCGATAACCATTCTTCATTCCTCCTAACCCTAACAACCTTTCACCCCATCTTCAACCAACTTCTTCAATCCTCTACTTCTAACCATCATCTACCACCCTGTATAACCTTTAACCTGCTAACAAGAACAGAACCTCCCGCCATACTCCTCCTTCCTCCAATTCCCTGCGACCATACACAGAAATAGAATCCGTAAGAAAAAGCTTGAAGAAAACTAAAGAATTTCGGGAGAAGAAGAAACACACAATTTCATAACAAAAAATAACGACTTATACCGGGAATTCGCGACAACCATCCTCAAGTAACCGGTAGCTGAAAATCAGAAAGGGGAATTGAGGACCTTCGCCTTCGTCACGTTTGGTTCACCGAAAGATTAAAAAAGGGAGATTCAATCATTCAAGGCGCGAATCTACAGTCTTCGTATTTAAATACGGACGAGAAGACGAGCTCTCCCTTATCACTTTCAACAATGTGCAAGGGCGAAGAACCACGAACTCATGCATCGAACCATCACAGACTCGTTGCCATCGACCATGCCACAATTCGATTCACACTTCCATTTTCATTCTCCATCACGATACGAACGTAACACTCTTCGTACGGATCAACCGTTCGATCTTCATCTCGATTCAACATCAGCGAAGCGCAATTGGACAACTATAACACCGTGAAATGGAGGTAAAGCAACAAGGACGATGCAGATTGAAGAATTGAGGATGAGCTTTGCGTCGAGGTCACGCTGATTCACGTGGCCGTCGAGGGAGATTCGGCACCGATAGTGAGGCGTCCATTTTTGTGTTTTGAAGCGTTTTCCCATGGCTTGTTGGAACGTGGAGTTCAAATATCAAACCTGGGTTGACGGCCAGAAATTTGGCTTTTTTTGCCTAAATCAACATCGATGGCCCAAACATTTTTATCCTTCAACCCTCCCTCCAATCCGTTTTACACACCCATGGCCCATGATTGATCCTTTCTAACCTCCACTAATCCCCCTTTGATTCTCATATTAATTCATGTTAATTGCTTGATTAACTTCTGATTTTATTGTTGTTGTTAAAATTAAGACTTCTTAGATCTTGGTTACGTTAATTCATAGTTTTTAGAAATATTAGGATTTAGTCTTGATTTTTGGTAATTAGGAACCAAGATAATTTTAGTGTAGGTAATTAGATTGAAAATTAGGTTTAATCAAATTTTTAGATTAGATTTAGTTTCTTAATTTTCAAAAATTAATTCATGATTGATTACTATGCCATGATTAGATTTTAGTCATTAAATCTCGTTATTTCTTTTTGTGGATTTTATATGGTTAATGGTTGATTTTGCCATAGTTGAACTTTAGGTTAATTTTCACTCAATTTTATTTGTATAATCATGTAAATTAGAATTCTATTCTTGAATATAGATTGGTAATTCTGCCTTTGATTAATTTGTCTCCTAATTCATGTTTAGGTAGATTTAACCTTTAGAATTAATGTTCACTTTAATTGTCCATTTAACCGTTTCCATTGGTTTATGATCGTATTGTAAATTGAAAATCCCATTTCAATTTAGGTGATGAATACTTTGTATGTCTAATTTCATTTGTCATGATCATAGCATAGATCCTTGATTACTTTTCATTGATTAATCCATTATCTTTCAAATTGATTCTAACCATTGTATGTACTTACAAATCGTTGCATCATTCTCATTCATTCGACTTTATCCCATACTAACTCGTTTGTTGTTTTGTTTCAAGTTCACTCCTTTCTAGCCATACTTCTAATCATTTCCTTTTCATTCAATAGCTTTGTATTGTTTGAAGTACCATGTCACTTGTATGCCATAGACATGGTACATAGTTAATAGTTTGTAACTTATATTTTCTTTGCATTTCCTTTCCATTGTATTGTGTGGATAGATCCCCCCATTGTGGGTCAAATGTTCCCCCTCCCCTTAGTCATGTAATAGCTTAGATTTGTTGCTTCTTAGTTAGTTTACTATGCATGTCAATAATCAAAGATAAAATACAAAACGATAAACAAAGCATTTCAAAAGAAACAAAAGGTACTTGATTCAACGTCAAGTTGTTTTTCCAAATAAAACTCACACCATTGCAACACGAATACTCGATCCAATATCAAGTATTCTCCACCCACTCCAAGATCCCTTCATTCACACCTCTTCTCTATTCTCTTCTCGATCTTATTCTATCTCTCACCTCCGTTCTTCACTCACTATTTTCATAATAAATTCAAACACTTGATTCAACGTCAAACACCTTTTTTTAAACCATTTTCATAACAAATTGGAATTCCAAATGGGGTGTACGTGTTTGTACATGTCATACGGTGAACTGACTTGGGGTGTTTTGCTTTTTATCGCAATGTCGCGGATAGCAAGAGTCGCCACCGACTTTTCTTTTATCCAATAAGGAAAGGTGGAAAAGAACAGGAAAGACCTCAATAGATTTTGGGTTCGGGAGGTACATTATACAAAGGGAAGGTATTAGCACCCTTTGTATCCATGGTTATCCATGGGCTCTTAATTGCTGGATCACTTATATTTTTGTCTGAAAAGTGTCGGTGAATTGCTTAAAAAATGTTTCGAAAAGAGAGTTTAACTTTGTAATGATTCTCGTATGAATGTATACAAAGTATTTATCTCGTTTGATTTTGAAAACGGTTTAGAAAACGTAACTTGGTAATGATTCTAGTATGAATGTATACCAAGTGGTGATTTTCTAGGATTTGTAAAGTGTAAAGTGTGAGGGGTGGAAAATGTTTTAGGTTATGATCCGGCAATTGAGAGTTATACCTTCCTAAGGTCGTTATGAACGTTTCCTATCCTTATGAGGGTAAAACTGTCCTTACTATTGAGAAGTAAGTAATTTTACCCTTTGGATGTTTAAGGGTCACCGTAGGGTCATCGATAGGTCATTGAAGGCAACAGTTGTGAGGATACCTTAGCATTCGAAGGGACGATCATCATTTAACCGTAGGCTACACCGAAGGGTCATCGAGGGACAAAATCGTATTTTCGAAGGCAACATCCGAGGGACTATGATGATTTAACCGAAGGGTCTTTGCTAAGGATATCCCCATATTCGCGGGACATGACCGTAATACCGTAATATCATAAGGCAAAAGAGAGGTCCAAGATCACATATTTAAAGGCCACATTTTAAAGTTAATTAGGTGATTATGATGAATCTCCACATTAAAATCAATACATTAAAAATAATACATTAAAATTAATACATTAAAATTAATTATTAAAATTAATTATTAAAATTAACACATTAAAATTAATTAAGCAATTTAGGGTGAGCCTCCACAAGGGTATCCCACAAATAAAGTGGAAGACCTAACGGCGGTCTTTTTTCTGGGACATATGAACCTTTGCAAAATTCAACAAACGGGTTAGCATACCAAATCAGGGTGCAATCAAAGATTGCACCGCAAAAGAAATCACAACAGTAATAGGATCAAATAAACAATGCCTGGCTATGATAAAACATGAATGAAAAGTCATAACAGAAAAGCTGGCTACTATCAGGTTCGCGCCGGCCTCGCCTAGCGAAGGCTTAGCGAATACTCGCTGCATGCTCGCTTAGCGATGTGCTAGCGAGCGGCTGCGGGTTTTGAATTTCGGAACAGTATGACTTCAACCTGCGGCATGGCTCATGGCATCCAACACATAATTATATGGTTCAGCATTCACAATATCCAGGCACATTTAAATTCACATGCAAAACCTCAAATATGTTTATGAATTCAATTATATTATCACATGCAAGTTAAGAACATAAAGCGGCATCACATGCAAATTAAGAAAATAACACGATAATAGTAATGCAAACCTGTTTGCAATCGAATTGCAACCTTGAATTGGCGAGCCGGATTGAGATGGGCGGCGGTAGCTTCGGGGCGGGGAAGCGGCCTTCAGGGTTTCTTCACTCGGAACTCTCTAAAGTAGCCTCCAGGGTTTCCGTGCCAGGGTTTCCGTCCGTCTTCCTCTGTTTTTCGTCCTCCCCTTTTTTGTTACTGAAGTGCTGGTATTTATAATGCCTTTTTCCATGACCTAATGGGCTCGGAGTGAAGCCCGAAATTTTCTGTTGTCTGTCAGCTTCGCTAGGCGAGCTGGTAGCGAACGTTTGCTTCGCTAGGCGAGCGTGTAGCGAACGTTCGCTAGGCGAGCGTGTAGCGAACGTAACGTTCGCTAGGCGAGCGTGTAGCGAACAGGCCAGTTTGGGCCATTTTCTGGATTGGGCCATTCGTGAGCCGGGCCTTCGTTCCTTTGGGATGTCAGTGCCTTGTGGAACAAGTCGGAGGGTCTTGGAAAATGCTTTGTAATATCAACGGGCAAATTTTGGGGTATGACAGCTGCCCCTGTTCAATATTCTTGAACCGAGAGAGTTAGAATGGCGAGTATGCCGTTCGTGGTCTGGAGGTGAAAGATTATTGAACACTAGAATGCCCCAAAAATTTGCGCTTGTCCATTAGTCTTGATGGAGATGGGCTTAAAGATGCCATCCAGGAGGTTCGATGACGAGATTTCCAGATTGTGTCGTACGTTAGACGATATCTAGAGACATGGGTGTCACACCGGGTCATACGCTAGGCCGTATAGTGAGTCATCCATTATGCTGTCGACTTCGCCGGGGAGTCAGAGTATGCTATATACTGCTGGGGATAAGGGATCAGAATGGATCATACACTGGACCGTATCTGAATACCGGAGTGAGCTGTTCGTTAGGCAGATGACTTTGCCGAGGATGAAAAATCAGAATGGATCGTACGCTAGATCGTCTCTGAGTTGAAGATCCAAATGGGTCTTATGATAGACTGTATTGGAGTTGCAGTATGAGCCGTCCATTAGGCTGAATCTGATGATAAAAGGGGGTAGTCGTACACTAGACTACACTTCAGAAATGTACCGTACACTAGGTAGCATCTGAGAAGATGAAGGTTTAACTTGGTCGTACATTAAACCATATCTGAGCAGAATGAGTTGTCCATTAGGCTAAATCTGATGATAAAAGGGGGTAGTCGTACACTAGACTACACTTCAGAAATGTACCGTACACTAGGTAGCATCTGAGAAGATGAAGGTTTAACTTGGTCGTACATTAAACCATATCTGAGCAGAATGAGCCGTCCATTAGGCTAAATCTGATGATAAAAGGGGGTAGTCGTACACTAGACTACACTTCAGAAATGTACCGTACACTAGGTAGCATCTGAGAAGATGAAGGTTTAACTTGGTCGTACATTAAACCATATCTGAGCAGAATGAGCCGTCCATTAGGCTGAATCTGCTGAAAAGGGAGTAGTCGTACACTAGACTACCATTCAGAAATGTACCTGTCCGAAGGTAGCATCTGAGAAGATGAAGGTTTAACTTGGTCGTACATTAAACCATATCTGAGCAGAATGAGCCGTCCATTAGGCTGAATCTGCTGAAAAGGGAGTAGTCGTACACTAGACTACCATTCAGAAATGTACCTGTCCGAAGGTAGCATCTGAGAAGATGAAGGTTTAACTTGGTCGTACATTAAACCATATCTGAGCAGAATGAGCCGTCCATTAGGCTGAATCTGCTTAAAAGGGAGTAGTCGTACACTAGACTACCATTCAGAAATGTACCTGTCCGAAGGTAGCATCTGAGAAGATGAAGGTTTAACTTGGTCGTACATTAAACCATATCTGAGCAGAATGAGCCGTCCATTAGGCTGAATCTGCTTAAAAGGGAGTAGTCGTACACTAGACTACCATTCAGAAATGTACCTGTCCGAAGGTAGCATCTGAGGAGGGAGTAGCCGTATACTAGACTACCATTCAGAAATGTACCTGTCCGAAGGTAGCATCTGAGGAAGGAAGTAGCCGTATACTAGACTACCATTCAGGAATGTACCTGTCCGAAGGTAGCACCTGAGCAAGGGAGTAGCCGTATACCAGACTACCATTCAGGAATGTACCTGTCCGAAGGTAGCACCTGAGCAAGGGAGTAGCCGTATACCAGACTACCATTCAGGAATGTACCTGTCCGAAGGTAGCACCTGAGCAAGGGAGTAGCCGTATACCAGACTACCATTCAGGAATGTACCTGTCCGAAGGTAGCACCTGAGTAAGGGAGTAGCCGTATACCAGACTACCATTCAGGAATGTACCTGTCCGAAGGTAGCACCTGAGCAAGGGAGTAGCCGTATACCAGACTACCATTCAGGAATGTACCTGTCCGAAGGTAGCACCTGAGCAAGGGAGTAGCCGTATACCAGACTACCATTCAGGAATGTACCTGTCCGAAGGTAGCACCTGAGTAAGGGAGTAGCCGTATACCAGACTACCATTCAGGAATGTACCTGTCCGAAGGTAGCACCTGAGCAAGGGAGTAGCCGTATACCAGACTACCATTCAGGAATGTACCTGTCCGAAGGTAGCACCTGAGCAAGGGAGTAGCCGTATACCAGACTACCATTCAGGAATGTACCTATCCGAAGGTAGCACCTGAGCAAGGGATGAAGGTCTAACTTGGTCGTACATTAGACTGTATTTGATGACTGGAAGGTCAGAATGGATCGTCCGTTAGATCGTATCTGAGTTGTTGAAGGTCATAGAAGGTCATATGTTGAGCTGAATCAGAGTGAACCGTACGTTAGGCTGTATCTGATAGTATTTGTATATGTTGTATTTGCAATAATTTACTGGGGATGGGCTTATAGATGCCATCGTTAGGAGGATGTCAGAAGGAATGGTGACATGGAGTATATCTGAAAGATGTAGTTGAATCCTGAATGTAATTGATAAGGATGTCCGTCTGAATGGACCTTTGTTTTGATTGTATCAAGAGGATAATTAACCTGAAAAATAAAGTTAGCTTCATGCCATGTCATGATGCATGAGATGCAAATGTGGTAGATATGCGGGTGCTGTGAAATGATGTAATGAGTGAATTATGCGTCTGGAATAAATGAGAGCATTGTATGATGTAATGCATATGATGTGGAATAAAAATTGTATGTAGGTATGTGATGTGAAATGAGGCAATGAATGCACTATGCGTCTGAAACGTCCTTCCAGGGAACTCTACTGGGGAGATAAGTCTCAGTCTTCTGGTCGGAGATATTTGTATTGATGACCCTTCCTTAGCTAGGGGTATTTGACCTTTATCTGATGGCAGAGATATTCAACAGAGCCTGGCTGGGGTAGAAGAGATGACCAGTCTAGTGATGCCAAGTTCTTCTGGGGCATAACTGGCTTAGCCGGGGAATAGAATTGGCAACAGATTCATTGGAAAGCCTGGTTAGACCTTCTCCTCGATCCTGAAGTCCTTTAGTAATTGTCATTGTTATTTTATGCATGTATTTTGATAAACATTGATCATATTCAAATGCATATATCAATTCAAGTTAAATCAATGGATGTTTACGCAAACAAAACAGAGAAAGTAAAACAAAAGCATCTTTTTGGAAATGAAATTGTACTGATTTTGAAAGAGGGCCTATGAACAGGCAATTTGTGTACAAGGAGACAGAAATCCTGGTAAGAGGAAATTGTCAGGCAAACAAAGAGAAAGCTATGCAGAAAAAGTCCTATCGATTCTAATTCCACCACTGTCATTATGTCTTCAAGCATCTCATCTCCTGCTGTCGGATAGAAGTGATTGGCTTGTTCAGTTCCTTGAACTTGGTTGAAGCTGACAGAGAACGGGACATAGTCATACGCTTTAATCCCTAATTTTTGCCTGGACCGCCTTTTCAGGTTTTCAGTCCACCGGGATACCCTTTTTTGCCCAAGCCGCCTTTTCAGGTTTCCGACTTGCCGGGTATACGTCTTTATATATTTATCCCTAATTTTTGCCCGAACCCTTTTGGTTCGCCGGGATGCCCTTACTTTTGCCTAGGTACATCGACCTAGCGGGTCTCTGCTATGCGTAGTATTTTTTAACTATGCCCGCGTTCACAGGATGCGGGAAGTCTTCACCATCCATTGTAGCAAGCATCATGGCTCCACCAGAGAATACCTTCTTAACTACAAATGGCCCTTCGTGTGTGGGAGTCCATTTGCCTCTGGGATCACCTTGTGGTAGAATGATACGCTTGACCACCAAGGCGCCAAGTTGGTACACCTGTCTCTTGACTCTTTTGTTAAATGCCTGGGTCATGCGTTTCTGATATATCTGACTATGACAAACAGCCGCGAGTCTCTTCAATCAAATTTATCTGATCGAGTCAAGTCTGAATCCGTTCCTCTTCATCTAAGCCCGCCCCTTTCATGATTCTTAGAGAGGGAATCTGAACTTCCACTGGTAAAACGGCTTCCATTCCATAGACTAAAGAGAACGGAGTTGCCCCTGTCGAAGTGCGGTAACCATGAAGAGCAAAAGGTAACATCTCATGCCAGTCTTTGTATGTTACTGTTATATTCTTGATATTGTTAGCAGCCTCCACGGCGCCGTTCGTCTTTGGCCGGTACGGAGAAGAGTTATGGTGTTTTATTTTGAACTACATGCCGAGTTCAATTTAGTACCATTATCAGTGATAACTCTTTCAGGAGACAGCAGGTTTCTCAAGTAGATATTTGATAGAATCCATCTTAGAAATCAATAAAGTGGTATGATTCAACATATACTGTCTTAGTCGGCGAGCAGCCTAAGCCAAAGCACAGTAAGCTTTCTCGAGCTGTGAGTATCTTGTTTCACAGTCGGTACCTTTTGCTAAGGCAGTGTATGGCATGCTCTTTTCGACCAGACTCGTCATGTTGCCCCAACACACCCTATTGAATTTTCTAACACGGTCAAATACATGATTAGAGGTCTTCCTTCAACTGGTAGCATTAGAATTGGAGGTTCTTGGAGATATTTCTTGATTTTGTCATTCATCATTCCATACCATCTCTTGATTTTTCTTTTTTGGTAATTTGAAGATGGGTTTGCAGGTAGCAGTCAAATGTGGGATGAATCGGGCAACGTAATTCGAGTGCCCCAAGAAACCTCTGACTTCTTTCTTGTCTATTTCAGTACCCATTGCAATTTCAATTGATTCTTCCTGCGGCTGTATGGTCTTTTCTTCTTGTAGTAACAGTCTGACAAGTTCACCAGGGACTTCACAATCTTCCTCGCTTCCATCCTCGGCTTGGTAGATCGGATTTTCAAAGTCATAATGAACAGTAGCAGAACTATTATCAACAGGATCCAGAGTGGATATGGATCGGAAAACTGTTACGTGCGTGTGTGCAAGAAAACATAGCTTGTTTTGAAAAAAATGACAGGAAAGATAAAGAGCGCAATATTTGAATGCAAAAAGTCCATTGATTTATTGAATATGAATATGCTTATGAAATGACAAAACCCTTGAAAAATTAGCTATTATGCCCCGGGTATAGACACAATGCTTTGAAACACAAAAATAGCAATAACAATTACTCCTGACTAAAGGAAATCGGGATAGTGTCTTCAGCCTTCCAATTATTGGGTCCGTCACCAATTGTTGGGAAAATCCAGCTATCCAAGTCATAATCGTTATCAGTATCTTCCACAGCATTGACAGTCTCGTCATGATTAGGCAGAGGGGCAGTGATGCCATTAGGAGTCTCCGGAGGATCAAAGATAGTCGCCTGTATCTTCCCACTTCGAATGCCACTTTCAACATGTTCACCTGTTAATATAAGTTCAGTGAAACCCAATGAGGAACTCCTCAATAGATGGCTGTAGAATGGGCCAGTCAGTGTGCTCATGAACATGTCCACTAATTCTCGATCAGTCATAGGGGGTTTGACTCTGCCAGCCAAATCTCTCCACTTTTGAGCATATTCTTTGAAACTTTCTTTAGATCCCATAGTCATATTCTGCAACTGTAGCCGAGTAGGCGCTAGTTCAGAATTATACTGGTACTGTTTATAGAAAGCAGTTGCTAAATCAGTCCATGTGTGGATGTCAGAGCTCTCGAGCTGATAATACCACTCCAATTGTGTGCCAGACAGACTCTCTTGGAAGAAATGGATCCAGAGCTTCTTATTAGTGGTATACGGCTGAATCTTTCTCACGTAAGCTCTCAGATGCATCTGAGGACAAGATGCCCCATCATACTGAGTGAAAGCGGGGACCTTGAATTTGCGAGGAATGATCACATCGGAGACTAGACCCAAACTTTCAAAATCCAGACCGGGCGCCTTCTGACCTTCCATAGCTAGCATGCGTTCTTCCAGCAACTTGTACTTGCCATCTTTTGGAGAGTACTGTTCATTCTCGTAATCTTCATCGTCATCCTCAGGGTTGAAAGGATCAGCATTCTCATCTTCTGAATCTGTCTCTGTTTCCTCTTCTTGATCCTTCGGAATTCTGATTTTGATTCCCGCAGCCTGTCCTTTAAGCCTTCTTCCCGGGTTAATGTAACTCACAGCTTTCTTGTCTTTCTTTTTCTCGAGCAAGAGAGCTTTCAGTTCCTCCTGCCCCCTGGATAAGTTTAAGATCATCTCCTGGAGTTGAGCATTCTGAGCATGGAGATCCTTGACAGTTTGTTCGAGGTCCATTTTTCTGTGTGGAGGAAAACCGTGAGAACACTGATCCCTTTAGAGTACCTGTTATGCTATGTTATGCTATGCAATGCATGAAATGTTTTCAAGGCCTTTTGGAATTTAACTTTGCATAAACTACCGAAAAGGGAAACTTTTTTTTTTTTTTTTTTTTTTTGTTTTTTTTTCATACAAAACAGAGCAAAGTTAAATCCCTAAGTCCTTGAAATGGTTAGTACAATGTTATGATGTCATGATGTTATGATGTTATGATGTTATGAGGTTAAATAAATAACAAGCACAAGCAAGTCACACAACCATCATTCCTAGGTTTTAAGGCTTGCATGAGTTCCATAGGTAAGTACCCTCCCCACTGAAGTTTAGTTGGTTCAACCTGTCCTAGAATAGTAACCGGGTTCTAAAAGGATCTCCAATCATTGACCTTCCTTCAAGTCCACTTCAGTGCAACACCAAGTGGTTGACCGAAGCTTCCCTAAAGTCCAATCTCAAAGAGTGTAGTATTGAGTCTCAACCAACCCCAGTCGGAACCGAAGTCAGTTATCTCACTACTTTCTAATGGCTAGGATGAGTCAATTAGGGTTCTAAAGGTCTGGTTAATGCTTTGATGACACCACGCAGATGCCAAATTTTTCCTCAAGTAAACATGAGGAACATCAGGACATCCAAAGTGTCACATTAACCGTAGCCATCATTTTAACCATTCCAGTATACGCCGGATAGTCGCGATGATCTATTGCTACTTACCTAAGGTACACTAGATCCGGGTGTAGGATCTTTCACTCAAAAATACCCAAGCAATCCCTTAAAAGTAAATCAGACAATTTGGAATAAGTGATCTTGTTTTTAAGGTAACCTCTCTTTTTAAAGTTTCCCCAGCAGAGTCGCCAGTTCTGTCATACGGTGAACTGACTTGGGGTGTTTTGCTTTTTATCGCAATGTCGCGGATAGCAAGAGTCGCCACCGACTTTTCTTTTATCCAATAAGGAAAGGTGGAAAAGAACAGGAAAGACCTCAATAGATTTTGGGTTCGGGAGGTACATTATACAAAGGGAAGGTATTAGCACCCTTTGTATCCATGATTATCCATGGGCTCTTAATTGCTGGATCACTTATATTTTTGTCTGAAAAGTGTCGGTGAATTGCTTAAAAAATGTTTCGAAAAGAGAGTTTAACTTTGTAATGATTCTCGTATGAATGTATACAAAGTATTTATCTCGTTTGATTTTGAAAACGGTTTAGAAAACGTAACTTGGTAATGATTCTAGTATGAATGTATACCAAGTGGTGATTTTCTAGGATTTGTAAAGTGTAAAGTGTGAGGGGTGGAAAATGTTTTAGGTTATGATCCGGCAATTGAGAGTTATACCTTCCTAAGGTCGTTATGAACGTTTCCTATCCTTATGAGGGTAAAACTGTCCTTACTATTGAGAAGTAAGTAATTTTACCCTTTGGATGTTTAAGGGTCACCGTAGGGTCATCGATAGGTCATTGAAGGCAACAGTTGTGAGGATACCTTAGCATTCGAAGGGACGATCATCATTTAACCGTAGGCTACACCGAAGGGTCATCGAGGGACAAAATCGTATTTTCGAAGGCAACATCCGAGGGACTATGATGATTTAACCGAAGGGTCTTTGCTAAGGATATCCCCATATTCGCGGGACATGACCGTAATACCGTAATATCATAAGGCAAAAGAGAGGTCCAAGATCACATATTTAAAGGCCACATTTTAAAGTTAATTAGGTGATTATGATGAATCTCCACATTAAAATCAATACATTAAAAATAATACATTAAAATTAATTATTAAAATTAATTATTAAAATTAACACATTAAAATTAATTAAGCAATTTAGGGTGAGCCTCCACAAGGGTATCCCACAAATAAAGTGGAAGACCTAACGGCGGTCTTTTTTCTGGGACATATGAACCTTTGCAAAATTCAACAAACGGGTTAGCATACCAAATCAGGGTGCAATCAAAGATTGCACCGCAAAAGAAATCACAACAGTAATAGGATCAAATAAACAATGCCTGGCTATGATAAAACATGAATGAAAAGTCATAACAGAAAAGCTGGCTACTATCAGGTTCGCGCCGGCCTCGCCTAGCGAAGGCTTAGCGAATACTCGCTGCATGCTCGCTTAGCGATGTGCTAGCGAGCGGCTGCGGGTTTTGAATTTCGGAACAGTATGACTTCAACCTGCGGCATGGCTCATGGCATCCAACACATAATTATATGGTTCAGCATTCACAATATCCAGGCACATTTAAATTCACATGCAAAACCTCAAATATGTTTATGAATTCAATTATATTATCACATGCAAGTTAAGAACATAAAGCGGCATCACATGCAAATTAAGAAAATAACACGATAATAGTAATGCAAACCTGTTTGCAATCGAATTGCAACCTTGAATTGGCGAGCCGGATTGAGATGGGCGGCGGTAGCTTCGGGGCGGGGAAGCGGCCTTCAGGGTTTCTTCACTCGAAACTCTCTAAAGTAGCCTCCAGGGTTTCCGTGCCAGGGTTTCCGTCTGTCTTCCTCTGTTTTTCGTCCTCCCCTTTTTTGTTACTGAAGTGCTGGTATTTATAATGCCTTTTTCCATGACCTAATGGGCTCGGAGTGAAGCCCGAAATTTTCTGTTGTCTGTCAGCTTCGCTAGGCGAGCTGGTAGCGAACGTTTGCTTCGCTAGGCGAGCGTGTAGCGAACGTTTGCTAGGCGAGCGTGTAGCGAACGTAACGTTCGCTAGGCGAGCGTGTAGCGAACAGGCCAGTTTGGGCCATTTTCTGGATTGGGCCATTCGTGAGCCGGGCCTTCGTTCCTTTGGGATGTCAGTGCCTTGTGGAACAAGTCGGAGGGTCTTGGAAAATGCTTTGTAATATCAACGGGCAAATTTTGGGGTATGACAGTACACAACATTCAAGTAATTGGGTTGTCGGTCGTACCTAGCCTAAGGACCCGACACTTGACTTTCCCCCCTAAAACATCTAATGATTCAAACAAGTTAGATCTAGGCGCTATGAGGGAGAAAAAGAATAGTTAGGACTCCATTGTCCTCTTGATTCCCAAGTACTTTGATTGTTGACTGTACTTAGTCAAGGGTTAGAGACTTGTCTCCCTCTAAGTTCCAACGATTAGACTTGCCAAACTTTTCATAATTCAAATCTCTTTTTTGGACGAAAAAGAGTGGTTAGGACAACATTATCCTCTCAACTCCCGAGTTATTGAACCGTTGATTGTATCTAGCCAAGGGTTTAATGCTTGTCTCCATGCATAAAATCGACCCCAACAAATCAAATCATTTTGACTTAGGGCTTTCTCTTAAAAACCTTTCAATAAGGACGTGTTACTTCCGTTTTACCGTGAACGAAGCTTAAGCCTCCATGTGCGAGCAAGTAATGTTTAATTGCTAGAGTGCGAACCAAGCGTATCCACTTTACCGCAAACAAGCAAATACTTTCCGCTCCCATGACAGAGTATACAAGCAAGTGAACAGAAGCACGCGAACGTCAATACCATTCAGTAAAAACAACCAAACAAATACGCCCTTTTTGAGCCGAACTACAAAGCTCTGACTTCCCTATTGCATGCATGGGGATTCGTAGGCACGAGGGTCCAAATCCTTGGCGAGCACGCTAACTTAAAACTTATTTTCTCCCTACCTTATTCTCTCATCTCATTTCCAATAGCAAGCAACTTACAGATAAACAAACATCCATACGCATTTGATACGAGCAAGTGGTTCCGATGGAGTACCATGAATGTGAGGGGTGCTAATACCTTCCCCTTGTATAACCGACTTCCGAATCCGCTCTTGGTTGCGAGACCGTTTCTCTCATTTGGGGTTTTATCGCTATTTTCCCTTTCCTTTGGAATAAATAAAATCCGGTCGTGACTCTGTATTTTTCGTGGTGCTTCAATATATATAATGAGTCTGCATATTTACTTCCTTTATCCAAAAATAAGTGTCGTTCTAGCTAAAGAAATTTGTCTCAAAATAAGAGTCTATTTACTTTTTCAATGCAACATTAATTAATTTTTACCTACTTTACTCCTAATAAATATTTACATTACTTTCAAGTTCTTAAAATATATTATGCATTTATGACAACTAATAGTAATTAAGGATAAATTTGTAAAATTGTTATATTTATTTAATCATTACATTTCTTAATTTATGTGTAACAATCTTAAAAGACTTTTATTTTGAGACGAATGAATTATAGTTCTACATAATCTTTGAAGTTATGGTCTTGTATAACTACTATTATTCATGTAATATCACACCAATATGTGTCTAGAATCAATATCAGTGAGACGTTAAAACTTTTGTACTTAGTACATACAGCAGCAAATAAATGACATAATGAATTGTATACAATACAACACTACATCTCGAAATGTATACAACATATATATCTACAAGAATCGCATAGTGGAAATAAGATCATGTATGATCTTCATGCCATCTGGTCGTCTTACCCCTTCCTTTGTCCTGCCTCGAGCTACCTGAAATAATCAACAATATTGGGGTGAGATTATTAAATCTCAGTGAGTCCCCCTATCTTATGGGTCCTCTCGGCTCTACAAGGTACATCTTCTTATCTGGATCACGCCGTCGATCAATGGTTTCCTTACTCATCAAGTTCAGAAATACACAAGTAATACAATACACATGTAATACATAATACAAAATTAGGAGTCCGTTGACCACCCAATTCCGTAATCGTTAGATCCACTCTAAATGCTAGTATCAAACAACATATACATATTCATACCCGTGTACTGAGTGAATTCCGGATTAGTGCATGCCTTTCTACCTAGGCCACACAAGCACACCTTTGGCGAATATCCAAGTGTGTAACATCAAGAGACTACACAAGCCCGTCGACCGATGATTCATGTGAGTATCCAAGTGAATTACACCCATATGGCTACACAATCACACTTGTGGTGAGTATCCAAGTGCACATTTCCTACATAGTTGCACAAACACACCAATCGATAATGCATGTGAGTAACCAAGTGCAAAACATATACATGACTATACAAGCACAGTAATTAACAATTCAGGTGAGTATTCAAGTGAATTACGTCTACATTGCTACACAAGCACACTGGTGGTGAGTATCCAAGTGTATAACGTCTACATGGTTACACAAACACACCAATGAATAACTTATGTGAGTAACCAAGTGAGTATACGCCTCGTCAGGCCCCACAAGCACATCAATCGATAACTCAGGTGAGTATCCAAGTGAGTATACTCCTCGTCGGGCCCCACAAGCACACCAATAGATACTTATGTGAGTATTCAAGTGAATTACCACCTAGTAGTTTAGGCACACTCCTTCAATCAAGCATACCAACGAGTCCACTGCCGAACCTTTAACTAGAATAAACGAACATCGGGGAAAGAAGTGGTAATATGTAGAAGTCTCCACTATGTTATAACTATCTATGTTAGCTTCACAACGCAATTGACAGCATCCCGTTATGAGTAACAGAACTAAAGATACGTCACAAACAGTGTTAGGGGAAATTCTGCTCTAACAGTTTCGCTTAGCGACACTAGAGCGAGCCCCAAGTGAGCTCAGGAAGAAATCTCACATTTCCCAAAACCACATGCTCGTTGAGAAGCTATCTCTCGCTAGGTGAGAACTCAACAACCCAGAAATTCTCTGACTTATGAAGGCTCGTTGGGCGAGGCCTTCTCTTGCTGAGCGAGTACACCAGAATTTCCAAAAACCAGAACACAAAATTCTCAATCATGTATACACAAAACATGTCAAGAACGACAAAGATCATGCATGCAACAAACTCATAACATCATGACATTATTCTAACAGTAATGCATGGAATCAACACAATGGAATAGTATCACGTTAACATGTCAACAGAGCAATTCAGACTTAACTTTCAGCAAGAAATCAACCATAAACTCACCACTTATCACAAACAATCATACAAAAATGATATTTAAACATCATAAGATAGACCATTAGACTAGATTTCCAACGCATTCGACCGCGTCCCATTTTGAGTTAGGAAACTCTAGATACGTTATTTTTAGTGCCACAACAATTTTGTTCATAACAGCAGGGCTCACTAAGCGAGTCGGATTTCGCTAGGCGAGAATTGCTGCAACTTTTTACGAAAAATAGTTTCTAACACCACATTCAGCACTCCAATCCATCATCAATCCATAATGTCATTCCTCAAGAAGTGTCATGAACATCCACATGCAAGGAGCTAGGTAGGCTTGATCAAAAGATTTCCCCTTCTTCCTTTCTTCATCTTCCATCGCCTCTCCTCTCTGTAACTCTCTCTTCCAAATATGATTGAGTTTAGTGAGAGGAGTGAATGAGAAAAATGAGAGAAATTTTGCATTACTTAGACTTATACATGTCTTGCCTTTTTACCACTTTGCCCTTGGAACTTAGAGGGATTTTTCTAATATGCCACTGTCTTGGTTAATGAATGCCATTAGTCGTTTGAAGTCATATGATTAGTAACTTAATTTTACTCGGTTAATCACTAATCAAGATGTCATCTTTGAATTTCTGCTTAAAACGGCAATAAACAAGCTTAAGTGAAAATCGGGATATTACAATTCAATTAGGGACTAATTTAAAACTTTTTGAAGTTAAAGGAACAAAAGTAACCACTTGTTCCGAATATTAAACCTAAATTATATGGAGTCAATAGTTCTTTCGGATATTGATTTTTTCAATACGTTTATAGACTTTGTTTGCAAGTTGAATTTTGAAAGAATGATGCAGATTAGTTCTATGGAGTTTAATGCATATACCATTGAGAGTCAAGATACAAAATATTTGGTGTTTAGTTTTCAAAAAGTTTTCACAAACAAGTTAGATGTTGAAAGAAGTGTTTTAGAGGGCTAAGTTTTATGTATATTTGATATTTTCAAAACATTGAAAGAACAACATATGATCATATAAAAGAAAAACATAGTCTTAGTTGGTGATGGTTAGCACAATGTTAATGAAACAACATTTCTATGATTTCAATATATTCAGTAATTGAGCATCATAAATCTAAGTTGGTATTTATCTGAGGTATGCTATGACAGAAGGGGTTACATGAAAAAAAAATATAACACTCAATCCACTAGGCTAGCCTTAAATCTCCTCTCCTATTTATTACTCGGCTGTTTGTTCAAAAACAGAAATTTTGTTCAAAGTTTGTTCCAATGGTGGCAAGGAAAACATGCTAACTGTGGAGCTACCACTTCTGATTTCCTGCAGAACATGCAAAGCAGATATTGTACTCTTCAAATAGAGACTCTTCTGCATTTCAGCCATCTCCGTCGGTATAAAAGGATCATCTCTGTTCGTAGCATATGTCGAAGTAGAAGGATCGTCTCCGCCCGGTTCAGCTGACTCGCCAAAGGGGAAAAGACCATCCAGCATTGTTTCACACTGTTTTATAAGCTTGTAGAGCAGGTCAGTGGTAAAGAACGGTTCTTGCAAAACCTTCTGAATGAAAGGCAACCGAATGAGAGCTCCTGTTCTCTTGTCATACTTCTTTAGAATTTTCACTAGTCCTGTGTAATTAAGAGCACTATAGTTTTCAAGTAGAACCATTTCTCCATGAAAATCTACAATATCCTTGTGAATTTGCATCATTTGTTCGTTAGAACCCTTTCCTTTGGCCACACAATCTTGTAACTCCTGCACATATCATTCAACCACAACCACAACCATTTCAAAATCATAAACCCTAAACCCTAAATTCAAAATGAAAATCGATCATTCAAATGAAGCATAGAAACGGCAATGATTAATGGTACCTTGAATCTTATGATGCACTCTTCCTCTTTCTCAACGAAGAAAGAATTGAATTTGTGGAGTTCATCTTCGAGGGAATTCCGGAAATCGGTTTCTTCATTTGACATTTCTCCGTCGTCGATCCTAGCTCTTTTGTTCGGGCGTTCATCGGAGGTTGGTTGAACAAGCTTCAATTTCTTCTTGAGTAGCTTGTAAGAGAGAAATTTGTCACGCCATTGAGGAACGGTTTTCTCGATCTGGTTGTTGAGACTCTTTCCGAATTTCATCGTTTAGGTTAAAGATTAGAAGATGGATTGGATTGGATTGAATTGAATTTGATTGGTGTTATTGATTAGAGATATAATAACGGTAAGGGATAGAATATTCGCTGGGAATATAGTTGGAATATTCGTTATTTAGAAGAGTATATTTTGGGTTTTATTCTCTCCGATAAGGTTTTTAGCCGGTTATTAAAAGTAGATAAGAGAATTTATTCCCATTCAATGCAACTCAACCAGCCTGTTCAAAGGTATATTCCAAGATTATTACCATTTGTGCTTAAATAATACTTAATCACACCCCCAAAATAAAGTGGAATTTAGAAAAATTATTTGTTTTAAAATATTTATCACTTTATCTTACTAATGTAATTTTAATTTTTATTTGTATTTTTTAATTAATTTTTTTAATTTTTTTTTACTTTATATTAATGTTTTGAATGCATCAATAATTTAATAAAATCCTTATTTTTTCTTTTTTATTCATTAAATTTTTTAATCCATATAAAATTGTTGTATGACATTTATTTTGAGATTGAGAGACTAAAATACTTCTTCATCCCTTATTACAAGCATTTTACTTTTTTTTTATACAAAAATTCATTTATTTTAAATTGTTTACTTTTATAAATTAGAAACAATAATATTTTTAATTGAAGATGATTATGGTAATTTTTGTAGTTTTATATATTTTTACGTATTTTTAAGATATAATTTTTGGAAAAAGATTATAATTTCAACTATTTTTGATTGTGTGTAGTGTTATATTTACAAAAGACTCTGCCTAAGACGGTGTTCGGGGACCGTCGTAGGAGAAGGCGACAACATAAAGTCGCATAAAAGGAGGCATCGCTTCTCCTTTAAGTCTTTCTCGTCCATAAAGGAAAATAAATGTGGCATTAGACGTGTCTTGAATAAAGACAAAGTCAGAGATGTTGTCGACCCTCATCACCCTTGAAAATAGAGATTCAATTGTTCATCATTTGACTAACTGGATAGTGGCATTTTCAGAGGTAACCCTAGGTCCTAAGGCCTCTACATTACCCCCTCAAGGAGATAAGGGGATTCTCAAGTCATACACATTTACCACTACTCAAAGAGCATTACGCTTTTAGCGCCTTAACACACCATCAACCAAACCGCCCGCCAATAACCTAGTAACGTCGACCACCAACAGGGTCTCTCACCTCACGTGAGTTGGTCCTTTAAATAGCCTCAAAACCATCATATAGGGATTATAGCCGCCATGACCAAGCCCTCACTACCCAAATTGTAATACACCTACAAAGGCCTTTGAGGTCCCCCTACCCTCGCAAAGGAAACCCACACACGCTGTACTTTTTGACTGGTACATTGACGTCCACCGTGAGGCATGGTAAAACTAACATGTGCCACATCTTTCACTCCAACCCTAGCATCCCCCTGTTTCTGGAGATGACTAACAAGGTCTTACATCATGTAGCCAACACCATTGTCGAAAGTATTTCCTAGAGGGGCCTCTCCAAGGTCGCCCGACGAAGACACGCGAAACAGGTGTTCACGGTGAACGTCATATCCCCCGACTTTCCTGAAAACATTGTAGGAACAACAAGGATCAATATCATTTTCTCCGAGAAGGATGCCATAGGCATCAACCCTCACAACGATGATCCTTCGGTAATTACAATTCGACATGGCAACAAGGATATCAGGCGCGTCTTGATAGACCGACAACCCAGTCGATGTTCTATTTTGGGATTCCATCTAGAAGTTACAATTGAATTTGGACGACGTACAGAGATTCACTGGCTCTCTGACTGGATTATCGGGCTAACGAGTATAAATAATGGGCTACGTGACCCTGAAAACCACCTGCGGCGAGGGAGCTAACGCCGAAACCATTGATGTCAACTACGTCATCATAGACATCATGTCATCTTACAACATCGTTCAAGGGAGCTCGCCCATCAGCGCCCTAGGGGCGGCCGTGCCGACGCGATACTTAACCTTGAAATATCCACTTCTAGATGGAAGAGTGGGCACCATCCAGGGAGATCAACAAGTGGCCCGCGAGTGTTATTTGAGCATCTTGGAGATAGTCAGAGAAGAGCTCGCATTGGTTAATGTCCATCCTTCTAAAGTTCCAAATGTTGACTTCGAGGGTTGGGACCACAAATTGGGTGTGGAGGCGGAGCGACTCACACCAATAGAAGACTTAGAGGAAGTCCAGATAGGTTCTAACATTCACCAAGTCACGAAGATATGTACCTCTTTGTCTATAGGGGAGAAGAGAGAGCTAGTTGACCGAAGAAACATCGACCTGTTCTCCTGATTCCCCTCAAACATTTCATGTATTAGCACCAAAGTCGTGAGCCATCGCCTGGCCATCCATCCATCCTCCAAGACATTTGCGCATAGGAAATGGAAGATAGGCGAGGAAAAGAGGACGTCCGTTGATGAAGAGGTGGAAAAGTTATCCAACACCGAGTTTATCACGAAAACAAAGTACCCCACATGGTTGGCCAATGTAGTCCTTGTACGAATGGCTAATAACAAATGGCGCATGTGCGTTTATTTCACATATCTGAATGTTGTCTGCCTTAATGATCCATATTCGCTGCTAGACATTGACCGTCTAATTGACGGGTTATCGGGCTACCATATGTTAAGTTCATGGATGCCTACTCGAGATATAACTAGATCTGAATGGATCCTCTAGATGTGCCTAAAACTACCTTAATGTCGAACCACGACAACTATTACTACAACAACATGCCCTTCGGCCTCAATAACGTTGGTGTCACCTACCAGCGAATCATGGACACAATTTTCTCCCATCAGGTTAGGAATTTATGTTTTCTGCAGTTTTATTTGTTAATTAGTTTGAATCACTTGCATGTGTTGTCGATTCGTTTATGCATGTGATTTATGCTTGTGTTGTGTGCTTACCCACATTTTTAGAAAAAATAATTTTTTTAACAAAATCGGGAAATTTTTGTTAAGATTAAGGACATTGGGATTTTTTTAACAAAATCGGTATTGTCCCAATGCCTAAAGTCTCCCAATTAGGATATCAATTTAAATTTGCCTTGTAACATAGTCTCTAGGTCCTTTTGCAAGAAACCTCTGAGTATTTTATTTATAGATTCAAGCATATTTTTTATTTGCACACTAAGTTTGGTTAGCCGAGGAAATTTTGAAAAATTTGAGAAAAATAATGAAAAAGGACAGTAAAAGACAACTGGACCTATTAAATTTGGTAACCCTCATCCGATTACTTAACCCAACGGTGCTTAATGTGCTTATGATAAAAAATGATAAAATGCCTTACGTGTGTGTGGTGATAGCTTTATATTAAATGTCTTAATGTGATTGTCCCGAATGAAGGGAGATGCAAAAATAATAATAATGATACTTAGGTACAAGGCGATGGTTTGAATTGGTAGTTTGAGTGGAAGACTTTAGTATGCAATTTGTGGTTTGTGTTTTTATAATACCCTTGACGTTAACTTGAGTACCGACAAAATTGACCTCTAGCCTATCTAAATTTCATAGGCTCTTTTCATATGTGTTGTTGCATTTACATTTCTTCTATCCAAGCTAAGTTTCTTGAGAACAAGCAACAGTTCAAGTGTGAGGGAGTTTGATAATAAGTGCTTTTACCATTTTAATTGACTCGGTTTTAGTAAGTTGTAGCGCCATTTTATGTTCCTTTTTATTCAATAAGATGGCTTTCTACTTTGCATTTAAGGCACAAAATGATTGGCATCAAATACAAAAAGAAACAGAGATAAAGCAAGAAAAATGCAAAAATATAGGTTGTGACGGCCCATAAGACAAAGGAATGAGTGTGCACTTGAAGACCATGACGGGCGGGCCGTCAGCCACGCTAACATCCATTATGGATCCTGGATCCAGAATCCTACCTTTAGCTCATGACGGACAGGCAATCATGCACCATGACGCCCTTCATGACGTCCATACCATATTTTTCTACATTTTAGTTTTGATTTAGCCCCATTTTCTCCACATTTTTCCCGCGATTTCACACGATTCGTGGGAGTTTATGAGTGGGATTTTCACTATAGATAGCCCTTTAATGAATTGTAGTAGGCATCCAAGCATACTAGCACTAAATTCACTTTAATTTTCAGCATAAAAACTTTGAATTTGAGTTTTTATGCAATTTTAGTTTTCCGCACTTTTCAAGTTATTTTGTTGTTGTTGCATTTTACATTCTGCATTACTGTATTTGGATCAAAGTCTCCTTTCGGAGCACATTTATTATCAAGTTCAATTTCCATTTAATTTCAGGTTATATTTCTTTACTTCTTTTTTTATCATGAGTTCATCATAAACATGTTATTTATGTTTAATTTAATGTGTCTGAGTAGTCTATCTTAAAGTCTGAAACATGAGGAGTATTTTACCAATTTAATTTGTGTGAATTTTTTAGTTATATAATCGCAACGATAAATAAAATGCTTTTTTGTAATTTTTGTTTTTAAATAAAAGATGTTTGCTACAAAAGTAGAAACACTGAGATACCGTTTACGTACCGAAATTGAGGAAATGGTATCTTACATAGAAATTTGAATGATATGTTCTGAAGGTCATACGAAAGCGGATCAGAGTTGATCGAGAGAATACTTAATTTTCTATTTAGAATTCTCTGTTTTGAAAAGAAAAAATTCGCTACAAAAGTAGGAGCGTCAATATACCTTTTACGCGTTGAAAGAGCGAAAACGGTATCTAACTTAGAAATTAAGAATTTTAGTGTTTAGATTGTGAAAGTGTCTCTAAGTTAATCCATAATTTACTTATAACTTTTAAAATAATTTTTAATCTCAATTTTTACACCGTAAAAACTGGTAATTACGGATTTAAGGTCCAGTGACACGCTGACGAAAGTGGGTGTTACCACTAGTTTAGTATTTTCTACGAATATAAATACTCTCATTATGATTAGGTGCTGCATTTTACATGAATAAAAATGGTAAATATAAATTGTTGTTTCATTATCTTATTATTATTACTATTAAATTAAATTTATTATTTACATTTTCATACAAAAGTAAGTTTTATCGCATATCCTTAGATAAACATGGAAAGAATAAACAACGGTACTTGTCATTTGGTCTATGTGGCCACAATATTTGTTATACTATATTGATATAGTCATATAGTTATGGCCTATCATATGTAATCCTGAGAACTGATTCTATTGAACCATGCCCACAAGTGAGGGCTTAATCTCAAAATTGTTTGGCCCTATGGTTGGGTGGACTATACTATAGTGTGATTCCTCATCGGTAGGAATCGCATAGTCTTTAAGGGGCTTATTATCAACTTTTTCATGCATTTGTTATTGTCTTAGTGATCGGCGTCTCTAGTGTAAGAAACATGCAATTTTGTTAATTGACTAAATAAGATTTTTTGCACTGCGAGATCTTCGCATAAGCTAGCAACGAGAAAATCAACAACCAAACAATGAACAGTAAAGTGCTTTAGTCTATACGGTGATAACACAAAAATTTCAAAATCAAACAAAATTGGTCTCTGACAACGACACCAAAAACTTGACACGCCGCAAGTGCACGGTAGTATCGGAGTAATAAGAACGTTGTCAAACCTCAGAGACCAAGTATTTGAGTATCGAATTATACATTATCATTATGTAGCTAAAGCGATCCAAATTTGGGTTGAGTTTGAACAGGTAAATATTTAACTAGTAAAAATTACAATAAAAGAACCTAGGGTACACAATTCTTGTCCAAACATACTTAGATGAACCTCTGATTTTGTTACATGAATCGAATCAATATTATAGAAAATAGAGAAAATTAGGCAACACCTACTTTCGTCAACGTCTTGTCTTGTCTTGTCTCAAGACAAATAATCTGTCCACTTTCGTCAGCCCAGATTATTTTTTGAGATTAATTAAACACAACTATAAAAATAGATCTTTCTCAACTAAGTAGGAACCATTTTTGTCATCCCATACTCAATTGTCTAGAATTCCTCTTTCAGGTACCGAAACACACCCTTTCAGCGTATGATCAATACCTAAATTTCCTCTACTTTCGTAAATGGCATATATGTTAAAAACTCAGAATTCTAAAATAACTTTTAACTTTGATTTTCGTAATAAGATTGCAAGGGGTTCACTTGAGGTCCATCATGAGATAATCCTTGTGACCCTTATTCCCTAAAGAACTACTCACATATACTTAAAGGTAAAGCGAATAAAGAAATTGCATACATGATCAAAGAAAATAATAACAATAATAATCGAATAAAAACCTAATTAAAGGAAAGAAATGCTTGAATAAGATAAAGCTTAAATGGAGTGCTTGGTACGATTCTTGATGAAAGGAAAATTGCAAGAAGAATAAACTAAGTAAAACTAGGGATAAGAGATCTCTTTGTTCTTCCTATTTCTAAGCATATATAGGCTAGACCCTCATTAAATATGAAAAAAATTGTACCTCTTGGTGTTATGGACATTTTATTACAAAGAAAACAAATGGAATTCTTAGAGGTAAGAGAGATGAACCATGAAAATTGAAAAGTTTCATAATTGCTTGCATGCTACGGCCCGTAGCATCTGCTACAGCCACCCGTATCAGGTCTCGGATTCTTAAAAAGGAGGCTCCTCAAGGGCTAATACGACCCGAAGCATGTGTACCCATAGTAAGCCCCTAGATTTTGTATGGAGAAAAACCTCTTTTTCCGCACTTTGACGCATTTTGCTCCTCTCGTTTCAGCTTTTGCGTGGGACACTCTTTTGAGCCTAAAAACTGAGAAAACACGCAACGACGCATAAAATGAGATAAAACCAAGGATTTAAATCGATAAAACAACTAATGAAATGTTGCAAAAACCACTTATCAAGTTCATGAACCAATATGATATTTTACACAGGCTAATATCGAACCAACAAAGCTTTTACACCTAGATGAGCTCTATAACCATTATGGAGATTTTAATGGATGATCTTCACAAACCAAAAGAGAGCTTTTGATGCAGGTAAAACTCACGAACCAAACAGAGACTTCCTAAGACAAATCTCAAACCAAACAAGAGCTTTTACTTGTTTAGCTTGCAACCAAACAACTTCTTATAGAAGAATATTTTACTCAAGAGATAATAAACTCTTGGTAAATTACAATTATTTCATCACCTAAAACAATAATCCTCACTAAGCACTAGAACACTCTCAAAACACTAAGGCAAAAAAATTAGAGATTTATAGAAAAATATCAGAGGGTGAGAAAGTATGACCAACCATTGCTTTCTAAGTGTTTTACAATGATAAATAAGCTTTCTATTTATAGGCTAAAATATGGTTTAAATTGGAAAAAATACATTGGTGAATTACATTTGCATAATCGATTAGGCCAATGAGTTATTACACCTCGTTAATCTATTGTTCAAGTAAAAAACGAATGGTTTTGATATTTAGCCATTACCAATTATTAATAGATTGTCCTAATCAATTGTAGACATTAAAATTAAAATAATATATTAGAGCTTTAGATTTTATCGATTATCCAACTATAAAAATCCCTCAAATTGATCAGACAATTCCCTAGCTAATTGACTAAACCTTAAAAACATTTTCATGTGGTTTTACCAAATAAAAAGAGGTTTCTCCAAGGTTTTTAGTGTATGTGATTTTTTCTTAGTAACTCTAGAAGTACTCGTGTGCCTTTACAAGACATTGATCATTTAGACGAACATAACCAAACGAGCTTTCATATTTCCTCTCTTTCACAACTCTAAATCTTTAAGTCTTGGCACCATTATCTTTGAATTTGGAATCACACAATAATCTTGAATATTCTAGCTTGACGAGGCTTGAGATATCTTCAAGTCGATACCATCATCAGAGACTTGAGAGAATAAACTACCAGCGAACCTTGAAACATAAGTCTTCACTAGAATGTTTTTTGACCATATTATTGACTTCAAAGAGATGACTTGATCTTTAAGAGCATCTTCTAAATGATAACTTTATTTTCAAGAGCATATTCCAAAAGATAGCTTGATAAAACACCTTGAGACTCTTCGACTGCTTGAGCTACACTTAAGAGATAAGAACTTCATTGGATATCATTTGATATCAAGTGTTGTCATCATAAAAAAATATATTTTATTGTAGCTTTGCTATTAACAAACTTCACCACTTTGGATCGTGTTGACAATAGCTGCAACCACATAGAGCCACTACTTTATGGCTTTTGGTTTTCAAATTCATCCAAAGGAGGTTGATGAAACTCTCATTGACGAACATATATCTCATGCAATCTAAAGATAAGTTAAATAAATTTAAGAGAAATAATGTTTGGGAACTTATTCCCAAACCTTCATCTAATGTAATGATTGGAACCGAATGTGTCTTTCGCAACAAACTTGACTAAAATGTTATAAAAAATAAAGCAAGACTCGTTGCAAAAAGGTACAATAAAAATAGGCATAAATTTTGATGAGACATGTGTAACTATAGATAGATTATAGACTATAAAGATGTTTTTACCTTTCTCATGCATTTTGAATTTCAAAACTCTTTCAAATGGATGAAATGAGCGCGTTCACGAACAAAAACATCCAAGAGTGATTGTATGTTGATCAAACATTTTGATTTTCTAAAACTCTTCTTTTCTAACCTTTTTTTTTAAAACTGGAAAAAAAAACCTTTCTACGGTATGAAACAAGCTTCCAGAGCTTGGTATGATCGTTTGAGCAAGATTTTGCTTGAAAATAACTTCCAAAGAGGAAAAGTTGACAAAACTCTTTTTATCAACAAAAAAAATATGAGCATGACATATTGTTAGTTCAAACTTATATGGATGATATTATTTTCGATTCTACTAGTGAATCATTGTGAAAGGAATATTTTGAGATGATGTAGAATAATTTTGAGGTGTCAATGATATGGGAGTTATGATATTTCCTCGACCTTTAAATTCATAAATACAAAGAATGCATTGTCTTCAATCAAGTGAAGTACTACAGAGAATTACTCAAAA